>NW_015554181.1:1283127-1289916 GCF_001515605.1 Sinocyclocheilus anshuiensis
TGACTAAACGTGTGTGCGTGAGGTACAGTGAAGACAACGCATTAGTTTAGAACTCTTCTAATTTTTATTTTTATTTTTTAAATGTAGAGAGTGTGTTGATTTGTGCAATGATAACCTACCAGCAATGTTAAGATGATTTTAATATATTAGAATGAGTACATTACAATATAAATTTATTAGAACGAGTACATTATTATTTATGGGCTTAAAAACAAGATGCAAACAATCAGAATATTGTACCTGGTGGGGAGTGCCCAATGTAAACATGAAACATATGCCATTACCTATAGGCTATTGTACTGTGGTACAGTTATGGAGGCCCTTCATAATGCAGAGGTCAACTGCCTGCTCTGCCAATAGTTAGCAACGGCCCTATGGTATGCAGTGTTTAATAAAACAGCTGTTTTACTAAATTCTTCTGAGGCGAAATTCAGTGTAGTCCCGTATCGTGATACGTATCGCACCGTGGCCTCTGTATCGTGATACGTATCATATTGTGACTTTGCTGGTGATACACAGCCCTAATCGATACATCGATACGATGTCTGATGATACGATGCATCGATGCCACACGTAAAATATCGATATCTGTAGTATAAATAGGCACCTTTATTTTGGCACTATCCACATTTTCACATAATGTCAGTCTATGCATTACCGCCAACGGGTGCATTCTCGTTCAAACTCACGTATCAGGACTCGATATAAGGACTGCCCGAAGGCACAAGGTGAGCATAAAAGACGCTCGGGATTGTTTGCGGAACAGTCGAGCGCTGTGTGAGAAGTTTTCTGCGCACATATCTGAAGCGCGCGCACGCACACAGACAGCCGCGCCTACATTGCATGAATACTAAATTGAGCTCTCTTCCGCTTTTTGGTGCATGGATGAATAAATACAGACAAAATTACATCAAAATGCGCGTTTTGGTGAATAACCTAGTAAACACAGTCAGTTAGGCATATGTCTTAACGTAAACAGTTGAGAAAGAAAAGGCATGTGTATCAGTATATTAAATCTGTGCTTCGTTCTAAAAAGGGAAAGCAAACTAATAATAAATCTAATGCTGTCAAAGAAAAATACAAGTGCTCACTGCTCCTGACTAAATAACCTTTGTAACATCAAAAATACAGTGAAGACTATGCAATTATTTTACATTTGATTATTACATTTCTGTAGCGTACCTGAAAATTTATTTTAGACTGAGCTGAAAAACCTGAAAAGCACTGTTTATTGAACTTGTGTCTTTGTTGTATTGTATTTATTTTCTGCTATTGCTTGTAATTTGGTTATCTGTAGAATAGACTTTTAGCACTGAGCCCATAGTAGCAGCCAGAATTATTTTTCCAATTGTTTATTTTCTTTATTATTTAAAAAAAGAAATGTGTAGGCCTATGTTTTTGTTGTGAATGTCCCAATTGAGGTACAGGATGTGAAAATTTCAGATAAATGTTCATGTTATATATTTGGTTGCATTTGTGAGTTAATAAAAATATAGATCAGGGCTCTACAGTGCGACCATTTCAGTCGCATTTGCGACTGAAAACTACTGCGTGCGACTATGAACATTTTTTTAGGAGCACCAGTGCGACTGACCCGATCATCATCATACTTGTGATTGCACTAAGGGGAGCTTCAAAGGTTTCTACGTGTTTTTGCAGCATTGAGTAATGTATCACAGACATAGCCGTTCGAATTAATCAATTGAATGAATGATTCAGTAATAAAAATCAGTGACTTATCGCCACTTGCTGGCAGTTTGTTTCATTTTTAAAGTATCTTTTCAGTTATTTAAATCATCAATTTATTAGTCGGTATATAATACAGCATGTGGTGTATGCCATGACTCATCTTATTCGTTTTTATTAATAAACGTTTTGTAAGCTAGTTTGTCATTGTATCTTACTGTTTTATTGTTGTTGTGCTTTTTAATTAAGAATAACAATGAATCCATATTTTGTTTTAGTCTTAAAAAGTGAAAAGTGTGTAGATGTATGTAAGCAAAATAGTGACAACAAGATTGCGAAGCCCGGCTTATAACTCCCATTCACAAAATTCAAATCACAAATAATACTACTGATGGAAAAGAACGGGTTAAATGTGAACCACTTTCATTTCCATATAACTATAAACTATGATAAAAGTTCATCAGCATGCATTGATTAATCCCATGTTGTAGCGCAAAAAAAATTTAAATTTTGTGACCAAATCATGTGCTTGTGCGAACAACTGAGAAAGTTGTATAAGAGCGACCAGTGGGAAGAATGAGTCTGGAGCCCTGTATATAAAAAGTTAGTGGTCAAAAAATTTGTCAGGTTGCATATCCCAGAAGTGTGTGTGTCTGTTTGCTGGATCAGCAGCATGGCCTTCTGTGTGTAGCGTTGACAATGGCCATCAGCACGGCTCAGTAAACACACTAGAGGGGCCGGGCCCGGGGTGGCCCATTGTGGGCACAGGCACAGAACCAGACAGGGAATTACAGGGCACAGACAGGCAGAATAGCAAACAAACAATAATGTGCATAACTCATTAGGAATGTGTAAACAAACACATCCATCAGCATTCGCGCATAGACCAGAGGCCTTCGTTAAACTGTCCGCAGACACTTCAGCAAAACAAGAAAATGAGGTACACTTCACTGAACACAGACATATACAGACTCTAACACAAATACCACAGCAAATGCTGCTTCTGTTAGATCCCCTTAAAATGAATGGTTCATAATAAAGCTTAGTTTTCAGTTACAGTGTTTTACCTCGGTTAAGGGGTGTTGTCAGTTCTGACTACAGCTGCACGATAAATCGAAATGGAATCGAAATCGCAATTCGACAGAAGCTGCGATTGTCATGCATATCTTTCAGTGAAGCACGGTTCTGTGATCAGCAGTAAATCTCCATCCAAAGGCCAGAGGGCGCTCTCGCGCTGAAACAACAAATTCGCCTCGCAGAAGAAACCCAGGAAATGCCTATAGCGGTAGCTGGATAAACAGAAGATTTAACTGCTTTTATTGATTCAACGTGACTAATAAACACATGATTATGACAATATATGGTTTATCCAAGTTATTATTATTATAATTTTCATTAAAATAAAGTATATTTATAATGCAGTGCCTTCATCACTGCTTAGAATACTATGAAATATGTTGCGTGCCTTATTCTGTGTAAGAAGCCACATCATCTCACAGAAGGATTTATTTCAAACACTCGACTGACATTATGAAGTGAGTTTGGCTGCTCCATCTGAAAGCACGTGATGATGATTTACTGCTGATTACAGAACTGGCATTACTAACAAAATGCGCATGACAATTGCATTCGATTAATCATGCAGCCCTAGTTCTGACATTAACCAGAAGGGCTAAAATCCCTTAACCATTTTAAAATCACTGTAATTCAGGACAATAAAATGGCTGCAAAAGCAATATGATACAAAACACTAATGTTAATGTTAATAACAATTCATGCATTCATTTATATTATAGACTGTAAGGCTGTTTACTAGTTGTCAAGGAACTAATAGAAGGTGTAGTAAGACTACAATCAATTGCTGGTCACAGATGGTGCATCTAGACGCATCTATCTTGATGCATCTAACAGCTGTGAATGTGTTTCATCCTATCAGAATTTGGAGCCGGAACTGTTTTATAACGCAGCACTCTCTGATGACACTAGCACACATGTATCCATTCATCCCGTCTGTCTGTCTAAAGAGGGCATTGATCTGCGCTGAGACAGCAGTCAGGACCAGAGTATGTGAGCGGAGCGGAATGGGAGCGAGGAGTGGAGCGGCGTGATTTTGCCTGGAGCTAGGAGCGGATTTTTTGAAAGTCGGAGCGTTGAGGTTTTCACTCGCTCCGAGAACGCTACGCTACCGCTCCGTCAGGAGCACAAATTATGCCAACTCACGCATTAAACATAATTAGTTAGCTTGACAGATATGTGGATCCCATATGAAGGTTAAAATGGCAATGGATGAGTGCGGGAGGTTAAAGCATATTGTAAATTGTACAGTTTGTTAATCTCCGCTCGAAACTAATGTGCTGCTACATTGCTGCACACGGACAGAACACACAAGCTTGCACATAACGTACAGATCGCGTGCACATAGAAACATTCAGGAGTGCAGAAAATTGTCAACACTGTCCTGCGATTTATCATGTATAAAGTGAAAAATTCAGTGAAAAATAATACGCTAATATTTATCTCTTAGTTTTTAGAAAATACCCCGTTTTTGAGAATATATTGAATTTCCTTGTTTTTCTGACATAGTGGACATGGTCATTTTGGCATGTAAATACCACATTTATACATGCAAATGGAAGAAATGTAAACCCTCCTTTACTATATTTCATGATTTTGTGAGAATATTTCCAAGTTTGCTTACAAATACTTAATAGAAAACTAAGTAGAAAGATGGGAAACATATGCTTCTCATTTTCAAAATAGTTACTATTTTAGTGCTGTCCTGATTTATACATTTGTTAGTCCATTAAATTTAAAATCTTGCTTTTTTTTGTCAGTGTGGTGTGCCAGCTATAATAATAATAAGAAATGTTTCTTGAGCAGCAATCAGCATGATTTCCGAAGGATCATGTGACACTGAAAGCTGGAGTAATTGAGCTTTAGCGTGAGAGGAAAACACATTTTTAAAATATCCAAAAAGAAAGCAGTTCTTTCAAATTGTAGATTTACTGTTTTTAATATAATTTCTGAACAGAACTTTGATTTTTCAAGCATAGTGAAGTAATTTAGCCGCGGAGCGGTGTTTCTAATCAGTGGAGCGGGAAATGGTGAACTCGGAGCAGAGCTGGAGCGGAGTGATTACTGAATGCTTGGAGCGCGGAGGGGAAATTGTTGCCGCTCCACTCCGCTCACATACTCTGGTCAGGATGGGACTTTGACACTGTCTGAGCGGTGTTGATTTCAGCTGATTAAAAGCCTGAGAAATCAATGTGCAGTTTCCGATTCAGCATTTGAACCAATGCCTGAGAGTCACGTGCAGGAAAGAGAGAAATGTTGAAGGTGTTTTTTTACCATAGCCCCGGTGAAGGAGTGTGGGTGCAACACTGTTGTGTCTTCTTCCACTTGTTCACTCTCTCTTGCAGACGTCAGTCTGTATGAAGAAAAAAAATTAAATTTACTTTTTTTTTAATTGAACTTACTTGAATTGAAACTTGTTTAAAATTTAATTGACTTTTAATTAGTCCACTACTTCCTAAAAATAACAATGTCATATAATTAGATATCAGTTAAAACTTTGACTCAAAAGTTTGTTCACACCCTCACTTGAAATGCTCATGGTCTCCAAATGGCATTTTCATGTATTAATGTTGGTAAATTTTTTCACATAGGTCATTTTTTTTCATCTATTTATTCACTACTTATAGAGGTGCATATAAAAAAGGGGTGTCCAATCCTAGGGACCTATGATTTCTGCAATGCAGAAAACGTGGACACAATCGAGAAATCGAGTCATAAAAACGGAATTTACTGTATAACATGAAATTTCACAGATTTTGCCAAATTTTGGATGGATACGTCAAAAATTAGGTCAACACTAAAATCAAAATGCGATATGAACTAGTGTCTGTGAGTATGGATCCTGCATGTTCTGCAATTCTCCGTGTAAATGAATGGCGCAGACGCGCAGCTTTGTTTACTACACACATACTGAAGCGTGCATGATGCTCGCTGTGTTTTCAGTCTCTGCCGCCTCAATATATGAGTACATGAACATATAAACAATCTGTAGAACTGCTCTGAGAGTCACTTCATGAGCATTTTACCATTTCTTTTGAGGAAAACTACTGTCATATCATATACAAACAGAAACCTAAAGGCCTTCACAGTAACCCGTCAAAATAAAAGTTCAGTTTAACTTGAAGAAACTGTGACAGCAATATTACTTAATGTAATGATAGTATTACTACTACAAATAAAATTATTAAAACATTGTTTTTAAAGGAATGTTTACCAGAAAAATATTTACCAGAATTTATTTAGCAGAAAAATTTAAATTCACAAGACTATTTCTAAATAAATAAATAAAATAATATTTATTTAATATTATAGATATTTTTTTATAAAATCAATTAATTAGAGATGCTTTTGATTATTAATATTTAATTAAACCATTAAAATAGAATCCAGAAAACTAATGGAAAACAGAATTTGGTAAAAATAAAATTTAATTTGAGAAAAAAGTAAAGCATATTTTACTTTTCTTTTAATAAATTGCTGTTTAATATTGTAAGTTTTAATTTCAATTAAATAGACATGCATTTTGATAAATAACATTTAATTTAACAAGTAAAACAGCAGGGCTCGCAAAATCGCTAGCCCGACGTCCCTGGGCTATTGTGTTTTCCAGTCAGGCTACCAAAATGTATCACCACTCTGCCCGACGGGCTACCTTAAATGCAGATCTCCCGCGGGTTTCCTTAAAAACTACTAAAGTGAGTTGTATCAAACTTAAGGCCATAAAAAGTTTTAAATACATTAAATGGTATAAGAAATATCGTAATTATAATTTCAAGAGGTCTTACAGTTGGGGACGGAAAGACAAGAGTTGCGATATGGCTGGATTAAACTTCAAAAGGCAATGATGTCATTGAATAAATATAAGCACTGCATGTTTCAAGTCAAAATGCAAGAGCTGCTTTGTGTACAGCCATTACCGGGGAAACCACGATATTTCAGCGCTCCTAAAGCGCCACCTCGTGGCAGAGAATGAATTTGCATTTCCAATAAGCCTTTCTTGCTGTTTATGGTCAGATCAATGCAAATATC
>NW_015554181.1:1290881-1314667 GCF_001515605.1 Sinocyclocheilus anshuiensis
AACAAATGTGCTTCAGCCAGAAAAAAGGGTATGAAAAGTGCTCCGAGTCGCTGCAGAAAACAAAAAAATTGAACAACAAAAACTGGAAATGTTGCTGGAGACGGGCTTATTTAAAATGAAAACTCATTCTCTGCCAGCAGGAGGCGCTTTTAGAGTGATAAAACTAGCGGTTTCTCCAGTAATGGCTGTAATCAGAGCAGCTCCGCTCATGAACGCTACTTTATCAGATCAAATGAAAATTCCATCGAAACTTTTCTGAAGACAGTCGGTTCCCTTCAGAGATACATTCATATAAAACACCCGCGCCTTGTTATGATTTTGAAACGTGCAGTGCTCATGTTTATTCAATGAAGTCAAACGGCACAAATAAATCAATGTATGGGAAACTGGTAATGTATATCAAATATCGGAAATGTGTTTAAAAATCATATCACCGTTATTGAAAAAAATTATATCGCGATACATATTGATATTGAATTATTGTCCAGCCCTAATCCTTGCCTTACAAATTTTGAATTTACCTAACAATAATAATGTTTGGTTGAAATGATGGTTTCTCTGGGGGGAAAAAACAAAAAAAACTTAGATCTTACCAAACTCCTAAAAGCAATGAGGTGAGGTTTCTTTTGGATGATCCCGCGCTGCTGGTGTCACTCAGTGCTATGACATTGAAACCTGTTGACAGAGATGAGAAAAAATCTGACCACAGTTTTTCAAGCCATCACTCTCCATTCCAAACATTGCATAACATCTCTGACAATACTGCTTTTCACACTTGGGTAAATATAGCTGTCCTGGTGCTGATGGTACTCTGTGGGCAAAGGCGAGCAGAGCCGTTCATGAATGCTTGTGTGGTGAAATCAAGCCAGTGACGCATATGGTTGGGTTGAGTTTTCTGAAAATTTGTCTTAATTTTAGGCTTAATCACAAATAATTGACTCAAAGCCTTTTCAAAGATTACATATCCCTTATATACCTGCAAAAAGTTGATTTATTGCAGGAGAACACTATATGGATGAGCTCAAAACTACAGACATGAACTAAATGCCACAAAACGTCTTATTTCAGTAAACTGTAACATCAAGTTTGCTTGGAAGAAAACAAGCAAGTTTTCACACCTAAAATTCAAATGAGAAACACCGTATCATTGATTTCTCTTCTCTGGAAGTGTACCAACCCTCAACACCAACCGGTTTTTATTTTTCTTCCTATGAATGCTATCTATGAAGCTCTACTAACTAAAGAGGCATAAAGAATGAGACGATGCCATTCCACAGATGATAACAAAACCCAAGTTGTCAAAGACTAAACAGAGCAGAAGTACACCGTGTCATGGATGGGATGATTTCAGTGACCCACTGTGTCTCCTGAGAGTCATATGTGAGTGAGTTCAGTGGATTCATGGCCAGAGGGCGACAGCGTCCCCATGCAAAAATGTTCAAACACATACTTCCAGTGAAGGCCACACCGAAGCCATCTGGAAACTACTGATAAAACATATCTCTAACAAGCAAACGCTTATGTTTACTACAGCCGAGTAGACTGTCTTCAATCTGATTGGCTCGTTTAGTGTCTTACAACTGTACTGCAGTCTCATGACTCGAATAAATGACTGTGCAATGTGGTACATGAAAACTGTTCAACATGCAAAAGTAGTTTTATGCAGTGCCAAACCATTTACATACTGGCCCATATCCAACAGCACTGTCTCAGGTAGAAGGTTCTGCTTATTCCACATGACAGGCCTCATATCTGTATTGGGTATTCAGAAACACCAGCTTTCTAGAGAATTCCCCACTTCCATTCAGGTCAACTGACTGCAGGTGGACAGAAGAATCATACAGTGTTTTCTGCCCATCTCAGATGTCACTCTTACTGTCCTGAAGGTCAATCAGCATTGTGTGTTCTCATTCCTAAACCACCGCTGGGACTGATTCCGTTTCATTTTACTAAAACACCAATGGCTAACCACCTTACACACTGTTCATGCAAAATATGCACCTTAATGTCCCATTGTAATGTCATATGACACATTCATGGATGACGCAAGGTTATATTTTGCTGTCATTATTTTCACTTGCAACGCTTTAAATCACAAATTCTTTCTAAGAATTTGTAATAATGAAAGTAAACACATTTATCATTAAACTGGAACTGTCATATTGTCATGCATCCTGTAAGAAAATAACAGAAACTTGATAACTAGAAAATAACAGAAACTACAAAAATTGTGTTTTACTGCCTTTTTTCCATTACATTCATTTTAAATTAAAAACTCTATCAAATTTCATAAAAAAATATGATTTCATTTGCTGTGGTGCAGGAGATTTAACAGTGATGGAAAATAACAAAAACTTGCAACACTAACAAGAAATATACAATGGTTCCAATTAGTGTTATGTGGTTTCAAATAACAAGAGAAGCATTTGTAATGAGAAGCATTTATAAACCTATTGTCCAACAAAATACACATTTAATAACATTTTATTCCAAATTCACTTAATTCACATAATGTCAGTCAAGTGTTTGAAATAACTTCTATTGTGATGTGATGTAGCTTCTTATCATAGAATAAGGCCCAAATTATATTATTTTATATTATCACACAGCTCTCTGGAATATGCTTTTAAAAATAATGATACTGAATATCAATATATTTCAAGGTATCATATCAAAGTTAGAAAACAACCATAGTTCCAATAAATATTTGCACACTTGACATGTCTGAATGAATACATGATGGTACATTGTGAAAATACTAGTAGAACATGTCCACACTTTGCTAGGACACCTGTGGGTAAATTGAGGAGACTTCATTCATCCACTAAACATCATCACAACACCAGCTGATTCAAAGACATCAAGACTTTAAAATCGATGAAGAAAAGTGAAGCTGAGAGAAAGCTTTTGCAGAATTTGTGCACAGATGACTTGATCTAATGGAAAGCATTTTTAAATACGGCATAATTGTCCAAATACTTTGTGGATTTGCTGTGCTCTAAACAAACAGCAGGAACAGATGTTTATCATTATGAGTTCATTCATAAACTTAACCACCCGCCCTCCTGTCACTCTGATTTACTATTGATCGCCCAACCAGGCCCACGACACACAGCCAGTGACGTGTAAACACACAATCATTCAGGTTTTATCTGCTGCTGTGTTTAGATGTCATGCATTTGCACTCATTCAGCAGGTTGAGTGACTTTTAACCTGATGCATTTCGTTCCAAAGTCACACCATGAGTCCAATTCAAACCACATGATAAACCCAACACCAAAACACAGCCGAAGAGCCAAAGGATCATCTAGCAGCACCACGCGGATCTGACAGAAACACAACAAACCCAACACATGCCTCTCTTCAGTGGCACCAAGGCAACCACACATTCCCTCAAAAATACCTTAGTTACCGCACTGAAACTATGGTAACTATGGGTATGGAGTGCAACAGCTGGATTCTGGAAGTAAAAAACCAATTGATTTTGTCCACAAGGAAATTGGTCTTAAACGATAACTTAAAAACCTTTAAAGAAAGGCATTCTGTTGTGAGGTTGTTTATCGATGGCATATGCTTTAGTTGAAGTCATCAGCCCGCATTATTTCAACATATTTTTAATAACCATGTTCAACAGAGAAAATCCTGGTCGTAAAACAATATTACTCATGATTCCACAGAGAAATATAAAAACAATCAGAGAATCACGACAAGCAAATTGCACCAAACACTTTAGCGCCTGTCCACTCCCATGAAGCAATGGGATTGTAGTTCTTTCCCTCAAGCTGTTAGAGGGACAGTTCATCCCAACAAATTAATTCTGTCATTATTTGCTCACTCTCAAGTTGAGTTTCTTTCTTCTGTTGAACACAAAATATATTTTGAAGAATGATGGTAACCAAACAGTTGACGGTAGCCACTGACTTCCATAGCATTTTTTTTTTCCATAATATGGAAGTCAAAATCTACCATTTGATTTGACAGAATATTCATTTGTTGGGTGAACTATCCCTTTTCCAGACTATCCATTTTTTCAGATTTTCAGACACTTTTTGTGCTTCAAATCAAAGTTTGTACTCTAATCTTGTGATTCTCCTCGTAGCTGATTGGTTTGGTTCTTGACTTATAACTCTTAAAACGAAGTCTTTTTTTAAAATACCTATGGCAAAAATGATTGGGAAAAATACTACCGGAACCAAATCTTCTGAAAAAGTCGCACTTATTCTGAAAGCTTCTTAGTTTACAATGCCTGAAGAGGATCCCATAATTTAGGAACATTCAACATGGTAATAACTATGGTATTCTGGTGGTTGCTGTGGCAGTTGTTGTAGTTCCTACAGTAAAAGTGTCTTAAATATATTCTATTTCTTCTTAATTTGGTTGTTGCATTGTTTGAATTAGACATCATAACTTATTAAAAGTGACCCTGGCCGACCAAACCAGTCATAAGTAGCACAGGTACAGCCTATTTGTAGAAATAGCCAACAATACACTGTATGGGTCAAAATTATCGATTTTTCTTTTATGCCAAAAATCATAAGGATATTAAGTAAAGATCATGTTCCGTTTAGATATTTTGTAAATTTCCTACCGTAAATGTCAAAACCTAATTTTTGATTAGTAATATGCATTGCTAAGAACTTCATTTGGACAACTTTAAAGGCGATTTTCTCAATATTTAGATTTTTTTTTGCACCCTCAGATTCCAGATTTTCAAATAGTTGTATCTCAGCCAAATATTGTCCTAACCATACATCCATAAACCATTGGAAAGCTTATTTATTCAGCTTTCAGATGATATATAAATCTCAATTTAAAAAAAAAATTACCCTTATGACTGGTTTTGTGGTCCAGGGACACAAATCAGTATTATTAATGCACTACAGTTAAACAATAAGAATTACTCACATGATGCAATGGTAATCATAGTCTCCACCAAATTATAATAGCTATTACAGTTTTTGTTCCAACTGTGAAGTCATAATAATTACAGGATCTCCTCCAAGAAGTGCAAGAAGCTTCCAGAACACAAATTGTATTAACAATAACTATGTTAACTGTTATTATGCTGGCAACATGGCAGTTATTGTCTCAAAAGTACTCCTATCTTGATATTATACACCATTGTCTCAAAAACTGAATCCAAAATAATGCATTATGATTTCGTAAGGCATTACTTTTACCGTGGCGCCCATAGTTTCCATTCAAACAGTGAGCGTTTTCTTATTTATAACAATCGTGGTGAATAATACGTAATGAATGACAGTTTTATTGTTGTAACAATAGGTTAAACCGGTTACCATAGTGAACTGTTGTAAAGGGCTCGATCTGTCAGTCAGATTCGCGGCGGTTGTAGCACCGACTGACTGGAGAGCTAGCGAAGTAACCGACAAAAACTGAGCACCAAGGCCGCGTTTCTTCCTCTACTATCGGTCAAGCTTATACCAAACCATCTAAATAGCACCAGGCTCTAAACCGCGGTGGTATTTTACCGCTCATGTGAAGCATTTCTGACATTTCTCCTCAGCCGAGGCCCGTTTCGGTGTCTGTTGTTGTTGTTGTTGTCGCGAGCGGAGGGCGGACCCCTCAGATAAGGCCTTAAAACACACAGAAAAACACCCGCATCCCGCGCCAAAAGCACTCAGCTCACTCACCTGAGGGCAGCCTTCTAGGCAGAGCGGGTGTACGCTTTCTTCCGAGCCGCAGGAGAGAAGATTAACGACGAACAAATCGACAAATTGCACCTCGTAGCCATTTACAGAATCGGCCCGTCCCACTGTGGAATCCCGTCGTCATCGTAGGCAGCTACCACGACGTGAGGACGTCAAGACGTCACGACGCAGATTGCGTCAACACGTTCGAACGTGTGGGGGAGGGTCGGATAGGTAAACAAGCTTTGAAGTGGATCTCGTAACCGGTTGCTGGGGCCAATGAATGCGCATGAATAAATAAATACTTACAGATAGTGGAGATGGGAATTTGACGTAAAAATAATGTCGACAATATCAAATTGACTTTAACTTAAAGTGAATTAAAGGTAACAATTTAAAGTTGATTTGAATTTGAAAGGGGAGACAGCTGTCACTTATATTTACTCCATATATGTTCGGGTTTATTTAGCATGGCTTGTTTTTGTAAAAAAAAAACAATTCTGACATTTTATTTTAATTGCAAGCTCAATTCCGACTTTATATCTCTTAAGGAAAAAAAGTCAGAATTGCCAGTAAAAAGAAGTCCAAATTGTGAGAAAAGTCCTCAAATTACATTTTTTTATTTTTTTATCCATTGAATAAAAATGTTGAATGTCAATTTCCAAATCTATAAATCTGTTGACAAATTAATGAAAATGTGAAAAATGGCAAGAAAATAAGCATTACGTAACTGGCCTTTTGATTGTTTGTAAATGTGTATGTAATTTAATGCAATGTAAAGCTTTTTGTTTTGTTTTTACTAATAATCTCGTTTCATAAAAAAGTACAAGGTATAACAAAAAACACAAAGACAAGATAGATTTATACAATAATGTACTGTATTCAACAATGACTCGGTACATACTGTATGTGATTAAAAGACACATGACATTTGACATTTATTTGTCCTCTCTTTAACAACCAAAGCTTTAAGTGCTCTGCCATAAGGTCAAGGGAAATGTGTGCAAACACACCAGAACATTACAGGAAATTGGATGGAGGAAAAAAATGACTATTACCTACCCAGACTTTCAGCGCAAAAGAGGAACAACCAGAGAGTTTTGCCTCCTGCTTGTGTTAGATTTCAATCTTGTAATCATCACAGAGCCTCATTTACATACACTCCAAACACAAACACACACACTAAATCATAAGCAAAACCGACAATTACGTTTTCAAGTCTGACAGTTTTTTAATTCTTCAGTGAGGCTGTTTAATTGCTAATATTCAAATAAACAAAAAGCCAGTGTTTCCGAGGGCTCTGGGATAATTCAAATACAAACACACAAGCACCAGAGATATTAAAGTAATCTTGTTTTGGCCGAGTTACCTACGACCTCTAATTTTATTAGACCGGAATGCCACTTTCCACAAATAAGGTACTAAACAGCCTGAAACGCTTAACAAAATCAAGCTTTTTTCCTTTTCAGCAAGTGGTTTGTGAAAAGAAGGCGCTTCACCTTTACACAACATTTTATGTTGTGTTTATTTTATATGAAGTGTTCTGGGACCAGGGTTATTAAAGTTAATCTAAAACTTAAAGCATTAAAAAAAAATGCATTATTTGAAATGAAATAAAAATGAACTGAAAAAAAACCCATCTAATTGCAAAGGCAGCAACTTAGTTAATTTAATTTAGTTCAACCTGATACACCTATACAGGGAAAAAAAAAAGAGAAAAAACTACTAAAATGGCAAAAATGCACAACAAAATTGCTAAAACATTCAAATAAAAAATTAAAACAGAAAATCTGAAAAAATTACTTTTTTTTTTTTGGTAATAGGGAAAATCATTCGGTAACAGGGGTGGGAAACAGCGAAGATTATTTTTAGTTATTAAAATGAGTTGTCAATAGTCAATAGTAAACTTACAACAGTCAAAATTGACATTTTGCATGAGTTTGAATGTCAGGATCTCTGAGATGGGACATTTTAAGGGTTTGAAATGTTTCAACGATCTAATTTTCTATGAGATGGTTTCTCATATTCTCACACAAAACTATGCATTTGCGCCTCTAAGAAAAGTCAAAGTGTACCATATTTGTGGAAAATACACAGCATCCTCCATTATAACCTGTAGGAAGTGAAACTGTGTTCGTGCTGATTTCTTGAACAAAAATACAAACAACGCAAACTCGTCCTTGCAAATAAAAAAAAAAAGACATGCAAAATTCCAATGTTAAAAAGGAAGCATAGTAAACGACAGCAGTTTACAACGGCTACAAATCTGTTGTCATCAGAGATTTTTATTACATGAACAGTAAACATGGGAGATAAAAAAAACAAGTAGTGGTCGTTGTTTCACTTGAATCAGCAGTACAGGCTTCTGACGGCGTTAGTCACAAGCATTCAGATATTCTGGACCTTTTGTTGCTTATTAATCATCATAAGAGTATGAATTATAGTACATGAGATTCTTATTTCCAATTGATCAGATATACAAATCGCACGATCCGATAGATTTACACTTCGTCGAGAACACTGAAACAAAAGCAAACGGCGGTTAGGAACAGTAAACGTCGACCAGTGGTGTGACCTGACAGGTTTTGTAAAGCTTAGAGAAGCAAGTCTACCCTGAGAGAAGTTTCTAGAACATGGGCAAGCTTGCCAGACCCCCTCTGGCTCTATGTGTTTGGTTAATATAACTGTACACTCTATTAAATATCATCAGCACGCTAGTGTCAAGGACCTAAGATATATCCCTTTCAGTAAATGTGTAATATTTATATTTATATTTACATATGCTTTAAGATCCGATCCTCAGTACTCTTAAGACATGTGCAAGTGTTTTCTAACAACCTCAACGAGACGTGAAGGCAAAGACAAATGCAGAAGAATTCATGATTTTCTAAGTGCTGCGTGTATTTTTCTGGTGTGGTACTGAGGAGCTGCAAGTGTCCAGTATAAAACATGATACAGTAGGAAAGGAACGTCAGTGTTTTCAAAAACCATAAATAAAAAAAACAGCATTTCAATCGATCGACAGCAGCAAAAACAGACCAATGAAGAACATCTGGACTGATCGAACACATCTTTTCAGCAGAGCTTTGATGCACTGTGTGAGTTCAACGCTTCGTGAGAGAGTTGCACAAAACAAACTCGGTCATTGTGTTCAGATTTCTATTGCGTTTTGCAAACGAACATCTGCTTCTGATTTAGTATTATTCAGTGTTGGACCTGAAACAGACTCTACGCAAGTATGTGTTTCCATCGACACAAGAGAAAAGTGTCAGAGCGCAATACACTGATGCAAAATACAGACAGCATTTGTGCGCTTTACTCTTCCAGGTCAGTTATGACAGAAATCAGCAAGTTAGTTCAACTAAATTTAGCTAAGCTTAGTCAGTCATTTATAGCTAGCAACCTTAATATCGTCTCTGATTAAATGGCACAGACATTTATGTATGTATATAACAAGAGTAAAAACAAGATAAACAAGAAAAACGAATATACTGGAAGAAACATCTTATATTGGGGGAAACTTGAAAATTGTTTTGGACAATGTGAGGCCTTTGAGTCGAGAAGGTTGAGAATCACGGATATAAACACTGCAAAAATGATTTTCTTGCTCAGTATTTTTGTATTTTTTTTCCCGCAGTACAAATATTTAGGCATTGTTAAATCAAGATACATTTGCTTAAAAATACCTAAGATATTAAGTAGGGATGCACGATATTGGATTTTTGCCGATATCCGATAATTTTCAACTCATTTTGGCCGATAGCCGATGCCAATACCGATATATACTTATTTTTAATTTTGGTTAGTTAGTAACAAGAACTTATTTGTTAGAATTAAATAAACAATAATAAAGTTATTTTATAATGACAGTACACTCTAAAAAATGTTTTAATAAAAGTTGTTTCAACCCAACATTGGGTCAAATATGGACTAACCCAACCGTTGGGTTAAATTTTTACATTAAATTTTTAACCCAAAAGTTGGGTTGTCCATATTTGACCCAAAGTTGGGTTGAAACAACCCAGCATTTTTTAGAGTGTACACTGAAGATTTGTAAATAACTATAAATAAACTATATATTATTCACTGCATTTTTTTTTCAGAAAGATGCAGTGGTAACCTTAACATTTTATTTTTTAACATTTGTAAATGGTCTAAAGCAAAAAAGTTGTACAAATTCTGAAAATCTTTTAGAGCTCATAATTTGTTTAAAAAATAACATATTACACATTAATGAATAAATCAGGATATATGAAATTATTTAATTTAAGTGCTATGTTTGTGATTTTTTTTTGTTCATGTAAGCTATAGCTTCTGACCTTTAAATCAAAACATACTCAAGATTTGATGGCATCAATTACTTCTTTCTTTAATCAGAAACACAGTCTAAATGTTATTTGTGTATTTTGCTTTCATTTTATTAGAAGTAGGCCAACAGCGCCCCCTACGGAATTAAAACTCCTTACTGAGCGGGCTTTAGGACCTGGAGGAGGCTTCTGCTGCCGCCTCTGCATGTGCTATTAACTGTTTACTCTATCATACAGGAACGCCTCACTCTGTAAGTGCTTTCTCAGTTTAAATGCAGTGATCCAAAACAGTGAATCCAATCACCATTCAGGCAAAACTTTGCTTCAAGAATGAGCCACTCTTCTGACGTGATCTAATCACTAGCACACCCTGAGCACATGTGAGTTAATGTATTCCTCTTATCGGCAAGACATATCGGCATAATTTTTCATATCGGGCCGATGCCGATATTTACATTTAAAGCCATTATCGGCCGATTCCGATATTGGTCCGATAATATCGTGCATCCCTGATATTAAGTCTTGTTTGCTAAAACATGAATCAAAATGACGTGATTTTATGCTTAAAACAAGAAAAAAATATCTATCAGTGAGTTAAGAAAAAAAATCTTGTTTTCCCTTTGAATTGAGATTGTTTTACTCCAATGACAGTTTTTTCAAGCATAAACGCGATAATTTTAAGCATGAACTTAATTAAATATATTTTGATTTAATCATTTTTAGATATTTGTACTGGAAAACAAGACACTTTTTTTTTTTAAGTATTGCAACTTTAAGTGAATTTAGCCATTTTGATAATGACAAAATTGTGCTAACTTCACTTTCATTGGACTGTCACACTTTCTGTGGTTTTGTCACAGAGACAGGCCTAATTTCTCAAGACACATTTCAGAGATATATGTCAAGTAGTTGGAAAACATTATGCATGCATTTCAAATAAAAAAATCGAATCAAATCAAATATAAAATTCAATTAAATTAAACCACTTGCAATGCACTGACCAAGCATTCACATCTGCGTTTGTATACTTGCGTAGAGTGTGTTTCTGGCCTTTTAATATGAAATAAAACTTCAGTGAATCTCCTGCAGTAAAAAGAGCACCTGGAAATAAGTATCAAAATCACTAAAATACAGCAGGTGCTCATGGGATACGAAATAAACAATTAAAGCACACTAAAAACAGGTTCTCATCTGATCTCCAGTATGTCATAATTCAATTTTAAGTGCATTTATTTTAAACTCCCTGCTAAAATGTGTCTTAATAATTATAAAATGACCTGAACATAAAGTGTCACACCGCCGTAGATAAAGTCCTTCTCCACAGGATCAGACTTCATGTCGTTTCATTCAGAAGGAGGGATGGTCAGTAGAGGATTGATGGATGAGGAATGAGAACACAAGTACGGCCACCCGAGACCACGACTGCATCACTGATCAGTTTAAACCATATGCATGCTAACAATTCCCCGTGAAAACCCGTCCCACCCCACCAGTCGGTGGCTTGACTGAAACGTATCTTACATTATATCCAACCCTTTGGGCGGAAAACTATGCTACAGGAAGTGCACTGGCCCGAGTGTGTTTGTGTGAGACCAGCTCGTCGGGACAGTGAGGTAGAGCTGGCATGAATTATTGAGAATGTGCACTGCAAAAACTCAGTATTTTTGTTGTTTTCCATTAAAAATATCTAAAAATTCTTAAATCAAGATGCATTCACTTGAGAAGCAAAATGACTTAAGATATGATGTCTTGTTTACTGAAAAATTAAAATGAAGTGAGTTTATGCTTAAAACATGAACAATTATCTGTCAGTGGAGTAAGGAAAATAAACTTAAAAGGGAAAACAAGACTATTTTTATTATTCTTATTAGCCTACTTACAGATTTTTTGCTTTGTTTTGTTTTAAGAAACAAACAAACCTATTTTTGATTTATATTTTAATTGTGAATTGATTTAAGATGTTAGGCCGTTTTCTGAAAAAAAAAAAATCTTTAAAAGTTTACAACAAGAAAAATATCTGTTAGTGGGTTAAGAAAAATAAACTTAATTCAAATGGAACACTTTTTTTTATTACCACAATGTCTTGTTGAAGCATACTCGCTTAATTTTATTATTTATTTTTTTTTAAATCTCAATTTAAGTATGCTTGGATATTTATACTGTAAAACAAGACTGATTAATTTAATTATTTTTCACTTGCTTAAAACAAGAAAAAAAAATCTGCCAATGGGGTAAGAATTGTTTTCATTTATTTTGCCTTTGATGAAGGCAAACCAAGATTTTCTTATCCCACTGATAAATATTTTTAAAGCAAAACCTCACTTAATTTTCAACTGATTTCAATTCAATTGAGAAGCAAATTACTTATGATATTAAGCCTTGTTTACTGAAAACTTAATGCTTAAAACAAGAAAAACATCTGCGAATGGGATACGAAAAATTCTTGTTTTAAGCAAAAACTTGTGTCTTTTTGCTTCTCAAGTAAACATCTTGATTTAAAAATATTTAGATATTTGTACTGAAAAACAACAAAAATACTGAGTAAGAAAAATATTTTTTTGCAGTGTGTAAACTGTGCATAAGAACCCTGGTGTAAAACCTCAAAGTATCCAACCAAAAAAAAAAAAAAAAAAAGAACCGTCAACCGTTCACGAAATCAAAAATGCATCTACCGTCGTAGCGACTTTTTTACATTTCCTTTTTTCTTGTTTTTGCCGTTTTTCTCTTTTTATAGTATCGCTCAAGTATATCACAGGTTACAATCTAGAGAGGAAATAGAGGGTAAATTATGTTCCATGCTACATCTTGTTCAGAGAAGGCTATTGCAGACGATTTCTACAACACACACAATCACACGTTGTACGCTTGTATAACAAAAGATCCAAAACATGTCACCAAGAAACTAAATACATACGCAATGTTCACTATTTAGAGTCTTTTAGGACTATCCCTCGGTCAACGTGAAGCTGTCGCACATCACTTGACTTCGCTGTCCCGTCTTACAGACAAAAGTTGAAAAACTGCTATTTAAAAATTAGCAAATTTGGTCATTGTCTCTCTCTTTTTTTGTTTTTAAATAAGTAGTGCTTTTTGATGGCTTAAGACAGAGGTCTTTTATTTCATAATCTCACCCAGTGGCAATCTACAAGACGTCAGTGTGCATTTCATGACACCGCTACGTTAATTCTCCTGTGACGCAGAATCCAAAGTGACTTTATCAAAATAGCTCAAACGTGTTTATAAATATCTGATGCTTAGGCTCTTGGTCTAGAACTCCCACTCGAGCGTCTCCTCGCGGTTGGCGGCCCGCTCCAGGCGATGGATGATGTTATTGAGGTTGGCCATCTTCTCGTTGCGTCTCTGAGTGCTTTTGTTGAGTTTGGAGTTGAGCGAGGGCGAGCTCGGCGGGTGATGGTGGCTCGGGGCCGGCGACGGGGAGATGGGGGCGGAAGAGGACGGGACGGGGGACACGGACATCATGAGGCCGGGCGAGGACGCGGCGGAGGGCGAGTTGAGCGACACCTCCAGGCTGCTCCGGGACGGTTCGGACGAAGCCTTGAAGCTGACGGGATCCTCGGGCGACTTCTCCAGCTCCTCGCCCTCGTGGCTGTTCCTCGGCGGTTCATCATCCTTGACGCCCAGCGAGCGGTGCGTGGGCGTTTCCGGGTCACTTTTGAGCTGGGCGAACTGGACGCCGACGGAGAAGCACTTGGCCTGCCGCAGACGGAGCTCCTCATCCTCGCCCGGCTCGCTGGCCTCCTGTTTGAGGGCGAAGCGGCACGGGCCGGCGCTCAGAGGGTGGCTGCGGACGGCCGAGGGCTGCTTCCTGTCGTCGCAGTCGGACAGTGGGGAGTAGTTGTTGTGCTCGGCGTCCGTGTCGTTGTCTTGGAGACCCTCCATCAGGACCTCTCGCCGCATGCGGGACCTGTCGAGAGGCAGACCATAAGAGGAAATACATTTACTGATTTTAGGTTTAGCATGCTTTATAGTTGCCACATGATTTCACCAGTATTGTTTACTAAAACTATTTTTAAAAAATCAGTTATTGAAATAAAGTTGAAATAAAATTAAATACAAATATTAGATGGGAAAAAATTGAAATCTTGTCTTGGCAACTATCTGAAATCAATAAGTTGAAATATAAAAATTACTCCAACTAAAGCTGAAATAAAAATGAATAAAAGCTAAGGCTATATAAATGAAATGAAGTTTAAATAGAAATTTAATAACAGTGAAATCAAAATGTATTCAAACAAGCAAACAAAAATAATAGCCAATTCAAAATATTAATAAATAATACATAAATACATTTAATAGTAAATAAATAGTATATAAACAACACTAAAAATAACACTGGATCTCACTACATTCCATGTGTAACTCAACAAATCCAGTTACTGGCTGAATAATAAACAATAACTGAAATAAACAAGTTTAAGTTGTAATACTAAATTAATAAAACAAAAATGAAAATAAATTAGCCATATAGAGCCATATAGAAATATTGGAAAAAAAAAAAAAAAATGGTGAAAGCACATAAAAACTAATAAAACTTCATCTAAAATAAGAAAACTGAAATTATAAAAATATAATTTAATTCAAAATATGAATAAATACTACAATTGTATATTTAAATACACTAAAATAACACTGGATCTCTCTACATTGCATGTGTAAATTCAGTAAACCCAGTTATCATCTGAAAATGAACATTCTAAATTAATTTATTAATAAAATGTCAACATTTGGATCAAGAAATATGGCTCAATGCCGCTTTCAATTTCAGTTGGAGAGCTATTCATTATGGGATGCTGCCATTACCGCGGGAAGCAGGGGTGCTGCAGCACCCCCTGGAGTGTAGCCCACTGTGTTAAAAATAAATGAATGGACAATTTGTAACAAAAAATAAATAAAATTCATTTTATTAATTTGTATATTCATGAAAATTTATTGAAAAAGTAGCCTAAGCCTACAATGACAAGAAGCAACGGTTAAACATGAGTTAAGTTGAATCAAATTGACTGTGAAAGTCGTTTCAACTTATTAAACTGACTTAAAAAATAATTTGTTGCCATGGTTTTTTGATTATATTATTACCTGTAACATGTCTGTTCCGTGGGCTACCCAAATTAAGAATTAATGACCATTTCTACAGTCAGACATAGCAAAGAGACAGCAGAGAAAGAGCGAGAGCGTTTACCTCAGCAGCAACACATCTTGCATTCTCGCATCTGTAGTGCTTATTTTGATCTTTAACGTTAGGTATTTCCTATTCTTGAAAAAAAATAATGCTTGAGGTTGATTCAATATTACTCTCAATAAATAAATAAGGTCTAGACTCTGTACAGGTGTAGCCATACGATTCTCTTGTTTCTCACTTTTTAATTTCTCAATTATCCTGCAGGTGGAGCCAAACTCCCATTCAAACAGTTTGGACACAAAACTCTATTCTGGGTGTCTTTACGAGGTAAGCAGTGGATTCGGACCTGTAGTTGTGGAACCAGTTGATGACAGTGTTGGTTTTGAGGTTGAGTTGGGCGGCCAGCATCTCGATGGTGTGCTGCGAGGGATACGGCTCCTGCAGATACGCCTTCCTCAGAGCCTCCTTCTCCTCGGCCGCCAGCACCACGCGGGGTTTCTTGGCCTGGCTGAAGGGGCAGAGCTCCAGCGGGGTCAGACCCGGACTGATGCAGTCTGAATGAGCGCCGGGGGAATCGCTGTCTGAGCCGGCACTCAGCAGACCGTATCGCCTCTTCAGATACGCTGGAGAAAACCAGGACACATACACTCTGTGTTGAAGCAGTTACTTCAGACGACTTTACAAATTATGATCAACTGCATCTTCACAGAAAGTGCATGTATATATTAGTGCTGTCAAACGATTAATCGCGATTAATCGCATCCAAAATAAAAGTTATTGTTTACATAATATATGTGTGTATACTGTGTATATTATGTATATATAAATACAAACACATGCATGTATATATTTAAGAAAAATATGTTATGTTTATATATTAAATATATTTATATATTTATGTAGGACATAAGAAATAGTATTTTGCATACATTTAATATATATATATATATAAATGTACATACATGTAAATATTTTCAATATATACTGTCCAAATATTAAATACTATAATAGTACATAAATAACTCTAAAATAACACTGGATCTCAATACATTGCATGTGTAATTCAGCAAATCCAGTTATTGTCTGAAAAGTAAATATTATTAATAAAAGTTGGATCAAAATGCAAAAAGTTTTGCAAATTATGATCAACTGCATCTTCAAAGTGGATCATAAGTAATAATAAAAAGCTTAAGTTAAAATACTAAATTGAATAAAACTGAAACTACAATAAAAATTAAATTATCCTGCAGGTGGAGCCAAACTCCCATTCAAACAGTTTGGACACAAAACTCTATTCTGGGTGTCTTTACGAGGTAAGCAGTGGATTCGGACCTGTAGTTGTGGAACCAGTTGATGACGGTGTTGGTTTTGAGGTTGAGTTGGGCGGCCAGCATCTCGATGGTGTGCTGCGAGGGATACGGCTCCTGCAGATACGCCTTCCTCAGAGCCTCCTTCTCCTCGGCCGCCAGCACCACGCGGGGTTTCTTGGCCTGGCTGAAGGGGCAGAGCTCCAGCGTGGTCAGACCCGGACTGATGCAGTCTGAATGAGCGCCGGGGGAATCGCTGTCTGAGCCGGCACTCAGCAGACCGTATCGCCTCTTCAGATACGCTGGAGAAAACCAGGACACATACACTCTGTGTTGAAGCAGTTACTTCAGACGACTTTACAAATTATGATCAACTGCATCTTCACAGAAAGTGCATGTATATATTAGTGCTGTCAAACGATTAATCGCGATTAATCGCATCCAAAATAAAAGTTATTGTTTACATAATATACTGTATGTGTGTGTGCTGTGTATATTTATTATGTATATATAAAGACACACACACACATACAGCATATATTTTGAAAATATGTACATTTATTTACGTGTATATATTCATATTCATAAAAATTCTATCATATATAAATATATTTAATATATAAACGTAACATATTTTTCTTAAATATATACACGCATGTGTTTGTATTTATATATACATAATAAATATACACAGTACACACACACATTTTTCAAACAAAAACTAATACAAATGACAAAAGCACATAACAAAATTACCAAAACTTCAACAAACATTAAAAGAAAACTGAAAATGTAAAAATAAAAGCTAATTCAAAACATTAATAAATACTATTATAGTATATCAATACATTTGTTGTTTTTATACATTTTTTATTTTACTTTATTTTAATTAATTTCTATATACTGTAGCTTAATTTTCAGCTTTAGAAATTGTAGTATTTTAGCTGTCAAGGCAACATTTCTTATTTAACTTATGTTTAAGTTTTTATTCTAATATTTATATTTTATTTTAAGCTTTATTTCATTTACAGAAAATTATTTGTAATAGTTTTAGTTAATTATAACAACCTTTGAACAACAGTATATAAATAAGAGTATAAATAACACTGGATCGCACTATTTTAAATCTAATTTATTAATACAATTTAGATCAAAAAATGAAACGAGACAATCAAAAATGAAGAATGAATAAATATTCTTACTAGTCTGTTCTCTTACCTTTCTTCTCCATCTTCTTGACGTCTCGGAGTTTGTCGATGTTGTGCGGGTCGTTGAGCCACAGCTGCATGCGGACGAACGGCTCGCGGCCCTTCAGACTGAGCTTATGCCAGGGCTTCGGTCTGGACAGCAGGTCAGACACTGAACCCTGAGTCAATCCCAGAATGCTCTCTCCAAACAGACGCTGACCTGCATCAACACGCAAGCTTGCACAGTTACCAATCCGGCCCACAGTCCTTAGAATGCTCCTCAGTTGAACATTAAACGGGAATCAGTTCAAAATCTAAGTTTCTATGAATCCATTTTTTGCTTACATTAACTTTTAAACGCTTTTTTTTTCAGCAAGGATTCATTAAAATGATCAAAAGTGACAGCATAGACATTTGTAGTGTTACAAAAGATCAAATAAATGCTGTTCTTTTGAACTTTCTATTCATCAAATAATCCTGAAAAATAAAATGTAATTGTTCCAACAAAAATATGAAGCAGCACAACTGTTTTCAACATTGATAATAATCAGAAATGTTTGTTGAGCAGCAAATCAGCATATTAGAATGATATCTGAAGATCATGTGACACTGAAGACTGGAGTAATGATGCTGAAAATTCAGCTTTGATCACAGAAATAAATTACATTTTAATATACATTCAAATAGAAAACACTTATTTTAAATTGCAAAAACATTTCATATTATTACTGTTTTTATTGTATTTTTGATCAAATAAATGCAGCCTTGGTGAGCAGAAGAGACTTCTTCCAAAAACATTAAAAAAACATCACTGGTAGTGTATATATTATTATAGCATTTTAGTAATATTTGGAATTAGCTTCTATTTGTATATTTTCATTTTTCATTTTAATTTGAGTTTGTTTTAGTAATGTTGTTGCATGATTTTGTCATATTTATAGTTTTCTATCTTTTACACAGCTTTAATCCTTTAATTAATACTATAAGAACTTATATTCTAAACATTATATTCTAAACTTTATACGGTTATGTTTTTATCTAACAGTTATAAAATGTTTATATTATATACATATTACATTTCATTTCATTTTTATTTCGATTGCAGTTTTTAATAGTTTTAGTTAACACAACATTTGATCAAATAAATTCAGCCTTGGTGAGCAGAAACATCACCCAACGTTTGTACGGTAGTGCCAAAAGTGTTCATTTTACAAATGATAAAAAATGCTGGCGTTCACAGAGTGCTGTAAATCACCTAAGTTGTTGTCGGTCAGCACTTCCTTCACTCTCTTGGTGATGGCGTACGTGTCCAGCTCCGGAGACATGGCCACCAGCTCCTGGATGCCCAGCGGTGCGTGGGGCTGCTGCGGGACCATCATGCCCGGCGTACTCTTCCCCCCGTGGGGCTCGGCGTGCTGCGGGTGCTGGTTCTCCTTACTGCTCTCCAGCGCCAGACTCACGGGCTCCAGGGTCATGCTGGGGTGACCGTCCTCAGGACTCGGAGGAGGGGACGGGGACGAGTGGCTCGTCACAGGGCTCTTATCTGAGAACCAACCACCAAAGATGATATTGGTATTCACAGTCAGAAGCATTTTACGTGCATTTGTTATGTTAAAAACACCAAAATTATGAAACAACACATCTTACACATCTATGGACGGATAACAAAACCCAGAAAACAAAAGGAGCAGAAACATACTAATTCATACAAAAACTGACATTTTTTGTTTATATTCAATATTTTTGTCTTGTGTCCAATACAAATATCTAAACATACTTTAATCAAGATTTAAAAAAAAAAAAAACATCATAAAAAATCAATATAATTGAGTGGGTTTATGCTTAAAACAAGATAGTTGTCAAAACAAATATCTGTCAGTGGGGTAAGAAAAGAAGTGTTTTTTTTTTTTTTTTTTACAAGAAATTACGTTTATTTTTCTTACCCCACTGACAAATATGTGTTCATGTTTTCAGCATAAACTCAATTAATTTTGATCTATTTAATTTTTTTTCAGAACACAAGACTTAATATCTTAAGTCATTTTGCATCTCAAGTAAATTTATTTTGACTTCGGAATTTTTAGACATTTGTACTGGAAAAACAACACCAAAAATACTAAGTAAGAAAAACCTTATTTATTTAGCTATGTAGGACATAAGAAATAGTATTTTGCATACATTTAATGAAGCCTAACTGTAATATGTTTGGCATTTTCCCATCATTTCAATGACAATTAATCTTATTTTCCCCTTAAACGATCATTACCAGAACGGGTTCTTTACTGTAATAATATAAACTGTTGTAATTTATACTATAAATGATATACTAAAAATGTTTTTATATAATAATAATATATAATAAACTGTATTTCTAATTGTATTTTTTACCTGATATTCAATTATTCTAAGATTCTAATCACTATATTTTTTTATCAAAATGCAAAGAAAAAAAAACAACAATGATTTTGTTTAACAGTACAGTAAGTGAAGATTAATGTTCAAATGTTTTGCATTTTGCCATAATTTTCATTACAATTAAGCAGATTTACCCCTAAAACTATCATTACTGAAAAGGTCTCTTTACTGTAATATTATTTAATAATTTATATGATAATTATTCATTACAATTATTATTATTTATTGTTATATTACAAATGAATTTTATTTGTTTCCTAAGATTGTTTTAAGTTTCTCATTACAACATTTTTATCAAAATACAGAAAAAAAAAACAATGATTTTATTTAAACAGTACAACAAATACTACTACTATGTAATAGTAATGAATAATTTAAAGCTATACTTCTTTTAGTATTCCAGAAATGAGAAAAGCCCCACTGGCTGTGTGTCTGTGAGGATGACTGACCCTGGCTGAGGCTGAGGCTGAGGCTGTGGCTGTGGCTGAGTGCGTGACCCAGCTGGTCCAGCAGCCAGAGCTGCATGCGTATGAACGGCTCGCGGCCCTTCTGAGTGAGCTTACTCCAGGGTTTAGGTCTGGATAACATGTCACTCACGCTGCCCTGAGACAAACCCAACACCTGCCAGAGACACAGACATTCGAATGAGTCTGAACTAATAATGTTCACCACTGTTTGAAATCAGCTTTCACTGGCCATATTCTACTGACCACTAGATGGCAGCAAAAAAACAATCCAGGAACTTCATGTAGCAGCTCATTACTGAACTTACACTACCGCTCAAGAGTTTAGGATCAGTACCATGTTTTCTTTTTTTTCTTTTACAGAAATAATTTCTTTTATAGAGTAAGGATGCATTAAATTGATCAGAAGTGACAGTGAAGACATTTATAATGTTAGAAAATATTTCTATTTCAAATAAATGCTGTTCTTTTAAACTTTACATTCAAGAATCCAGAAAAATGTATCACTGTTTTCACAAAAAATATTCAGCAGCACAACTGTGTTCAGCACTGATAGTATCAGAAATGTTTGTTGAGCAGCAAATCAGCATATTAGAATGATTTCTGAAGGATCATGTGACACTGAAGACTGGAGTAATGATGCTGAAAATTCAGCTTTGATCACAGGAATAAATTACACTTTACAACATACTCAAATAGAAAACAGCAAGTTAAATTGTAATAACATTTCACAATATTATAAACACAGCCTTGGTAAGTAAAAGAGAATTCTTTCAAACAAAGACATTAAAAAATCTTGCTGACCCCAAACTTTTGAACTTTAGTGTGTATATATATATATAATTTTGCATGGATTAAAGACAGCAGTATCAATACATTGCTATTATATTAAATGCACAGATGAATCATTCACAGTAAGACCAGAAACATGTATTAAGAAAGTAAATATGGTTTTGATTTAATGTCGACAAAAAAAATTAGACTTTAATGTTGATTTGTGGGTATCAGATACCAAAACAGATTTATGCCATTTCCACACAATAAGATTAAATTTGTGCCAGATTTTTGTGGAAAAAACAGTTTCATGCACTGATTCCTTTGATCTCGACTCATTACAGGAAAACTTCCTCTCCAGCTGTGCTGTCTTAGGACACGCAAACAATCTCAACAGGGTTATTATCATTGACTAAAACTAAAACCTTACATAAAACATTTTTGTTACTCGAGATGAAATAAATGTTAACTGAAATATAATATAATATAATATAATATAATATATAAAAAATTATATAATATATAAAATGTTTAGCATTTTACCATCATTTTCATTCAAATTAAGCAGATTTCCCCCTAAAAGTACTAAAATAATAATAATAGTAATAATAAACCCTATAAAAACTAAACCCTAAAAAAACAAAATAATAGTAAAAAAAAAAAACAATAAAAAATGTTATTAAATGACCAATTAAAAATGAAGGAAAAAAAAATACAGAGAATATAAAAATAAAAACAAATAAAAATATTAATAAAAAATATTAGTGTATTAATTATACTAATAAAAGATGCACCAAATACTGAAGAAGTTTGTATATGCAAAGATATTGGTGTGTAAGCTCAAAAAATTATAAACAATTTCAACAAGAGAAAAAGTTTGCACACATAATTCTAAAAACAAATCTTACAAAAATAGCATATTTTAATGGACATATTTGATATTCTTCCTTATGTTATGGTTATGCAGTAATAGCTTTGGATATCAATGAATATTAGCACACATATTGATGCTTCACACTATTGGGTATATAGCCATTTTTAAGTTGAAAATATTGAATCGAAAACATTGCACTGATCATGTTGCACTTTTTGGCCTCTGAATAAAAGCATTTTGTAAGAAGTTTTTCTGTGATTATGTGAACAAGCTTCTCCTGTTGTTGAACTATATTAATGATACTAAATGAGCATTTCTAAAGCCCACCTTCTCTCCGAAGATCCTCTGGCAGATCCCGTTCTTGGCCAGTTTTTCCTTCACCTGCCGGGTGAGTTCGAGGGTGTCCACCTCGCGGTACATGTACACCTCGTACTGCTCCGTGGTCAGCGGCGGGACGGTGGGCTTCAGGGTTCGGGGGATGTAGGTGGGGTAGTACGACACCCTTCCTCCCCCGCAGGGCGGCTCTCCGCTGACCGACGCGTCCGACTCCACCTTGACCTCCAGCGGCCGTCCCAACACAGGCTCGTCCTCAGGGGCGGACGCTTCCTCGCCGTTCACGGGACAGTCTCCGTTCTCCATCCACGGCCAGGGACGAGGCATGGACGCATGTCCCGTGGACGAAGAGGAGGAGAGCGACGGAGACACGGAGGTGAAGGGGTGAGCGGTGCCGCCCACACTCATCACGACCGCGCCGCGCTCGGCGGACCAGTGCTGGTCGAAATACGCACCGGCCTCGCCGATCTCCGACTTCACCTTGCGGATGATGTTTTGGACGAAGGTGGCGGGGGACAGGACGCTCAGGGGCGTCTGAGGGCTGCCGGCGGGATTGGACACACCCTCTTCCTGTTTGATGAAGGGCGGTGTGGGGGGCGGCTGAGTCTTGGCGGGGTCCTGCAGGGCGAGACGCTCGCTGGAGGACGCCCGGCCGCACACCTCCATCTCCAGCAGGGCCTGCTGCTGCGCCTGCATCTCTCGACGGGCCTGCTCCAGGATGCCCTTGATGGTTTCGTCTGAACTGCTGCTTCCTCCGGAGCTGTTACGGCCTGATGAGCAGCCCAGAGACGACTTATAATCTCCTGGCCGACACACACAGATCACAACATGAGTTTGCATTGCTAGTCAGAAGTAGTTTTAAAGTCGGCATGAAATGGAAGTTGCGATTGTATTTTCTTCTCTACTGTGACGTATATCCGAGTGAAACGGCATCTGAAATGAGAGGGCGGGACTTGATTTCGTCCTTCTGGTGTCAGTGCTATAAAGTGAAGCATCAGCTTCTGCTTTTCCCCCTGTCGTTTATCCCAGCGTCACTAGCTCCGCCCTTGCGCCATAGCTCATGACCGGAAGAGAATGACATGGATTCTTTAAAAAGTGGTGCGCAAGAGACACCATAACAGCCAAACTAGCACATGTGTTGACAAATAATTACTATTTATTAAAATTATTATATTAAAGAAATAAAATAATAAATTATTCATATTTATAATATCAAAATAATTTAAAGGTCCCATATTGTCAAAACTGAAATTTCCTGGCTTTTTTCATGATAACTGAGGACTAGGTGCTACGTACCATATAATTTTCAAAACAGTCGGTCCACAGTTAAATGCACA
>NW_015554181.1:1314948-1317186 GCF_001515605.1 Sinocyclocheilus anshuiensis
ATTATATTAATATTTTGTATTTGATAATACAATAATAAAATAAATATTTTAAATATTTAATTATTCTAAAAATATTATAAATATTTAAACTATTATATATAATATTAAAAATATTAAATTGTATTAATATGTTGTATTTGATAAAATACTCAAATAAATATTTAAAACATTAAATTAATATAAAAATAATAATTATTATTTAAATTGATTTATTAACAATTAAATAGAGCAGATATACATTTTATTAGTAGTGTATTAGTAGTCTATTTTCAGAGAACATCTTTAAATTTTATTTTGTTTTCTTAATATATGATTATGCATGTTTATATATTTTTTATATAATAAAAATATTATTAAAATATTCAATGCTCTAAGACACTGTGAAAATATTTGTAATCTGTATTTTTGTCTTTGTATCTCAACATTCTTCAATAAATATACTAAAGAAGCAAAATTACATAGGACAGTAAGAGAATATATTTTTAGAGACCATAATTTGAAATGTATTTTTGCCAATTTTTTTTATTAATTTAAATTTCATTTATTTTAGTATATACATCACTAAATGTTGTTATAGCAAGGCTTAAATATATATTTAAACACATATTTATGCTTAAAATTTTTGTTCTTTTTATATTTATGTTTAAAATAAATTGTGGTGAGAAAAATACATTTAATTCAGGATATAATGTCTAGTCACACATTTTGGTTCCTCAAATTGTATTATTTTTTGTAGTGAAGTTAGTAATTTTGAACTAAAAGCAGATGATTCCAACACACATCAGGCATCCCTTTATGCAAAACAATCGTGCAACAGTCACGTATGCGCAGCTGCGTAGATCAAAGTGCGCTTCACTGCTGCTGTGTGTTATTGTGTAGGTAGCAGCGTGAGGTTCAGAAACTGCCTGTTTATTTGGTGTCTTTGTACCCACCTCTTTGTGACTGGATCTCCTTCTTGGCCTGCTCTAGAATGTTCTTGATGGCATCATCTGACCCAGTTTCAGGAGTTCGGATGCGAGGAGTGATGCTCCCTGTCGGAGAGGGTAAAGGAGAGAGAGGAAGGCTGATCAGAGAGCAGCTCCAAAGCCTCGCGTTTGATTGCTAGATCAATGGCCGCATTGAGAAGCTGGCATCAAGTGAGGGTGCGCTAACACGTGAACGCTTGACTTTCAAAACCAGAGCTGAGAGCATCACAACAAATGCAGGCTTTGGGAGGCAGCGCGGAAGCGCTAGAAACGCTTGTACAGGAAAGCGGACTGCTTCTCTCTGGGGGTCTGAAGCGGTTCGGTGGGGTTTAGAGGGATGAGACATCTTCAGGATATCAGATGGGGCTTGTGGGATCGGTCAAAGACATGAAACACAGCTCACGAGCCATCTGACTTCCATAATGTGGAATCAGTTCAGAAGGAAATAGCAGGTGGATAATATTAGGTGTGATCTCTCATGAAGCCTGTCGAGAACATGGCAGGGTCATATTTCACCTCAAATTAAAAGAAATAAATGTTGTATATTTAATATATATATTTTAATTTTTACCATGAAGAAATATGTATTTTTTAAATTATTATTTAAATTGTAAAGTATTCATATATCACAGTAGTATTTGTTGTGATTTAAAATTCATGCATTATTATTGTATTTACTGTAACTCAAAATTATCCCTCACTCTGGTTAATACTAATGTTGTCTATAGCAGTGTTTCCCAACCTTTTTTTAGTCGCGGCACCCTTTGGAAATTTTAACAAACTTGTGGCACGGTCTATAGGACCAATAAGGATGCTGCTCCAAGAGGATCTTTTGCTCGATATATTGCGCTATAAAAATATTAGTAAATAATCAAATTTATCCAACAAAAATACTATCATATATATATTTTAATACATTTATATATAATCGACCTGGCTTTAGTTAAAAATATCATATATGTAAAAAATATTTAAAAAAATATTATATTAAAAAATGTGGTGTAACCATTTATAGCAACATTTTCCTTACACATTAAATGAATTATACAGTCAAATCAAAAATTATTCAGACACCAGATATATTTTTTTATATTTTTTTACTAGTGGGTGCAGGACACTTCATTTATGAGGATAGCAAAATAAAGTAAACTGTGACATATTATACCCAAAAATTCTTCATACCGTGGACTACCAGTAAAATTTATAAAAAATTTGGGACCAAAAATTTGATTTGACACTTTGACCTGATCATGTTTTGTTACACACCTTTCTC
>NW_015554181.1:1317408-1320404 GCF_001515605.1 Sinocyclocheilus anshuiensis
ACACACCTTTCTCTTAAAGTTATCTGACATTATTAAGATGAATTTGTTCTGACACAGTTTAACTCTGAGATCTTGTAATATTTTATTACCAGTTTTTCTAAACTGTAGCGAATAAACTGTGATAATGTGAGAAATTTTGAAGGTATCTGAATAATTTGTGATTTGACTGTATATATACATATATATATATATATATGGGTTGGTTCGGTCCACTCACCTCGCTGGCGAACCTGGATGGTGCGTAACGCCAGGATGTTCTGCTCATCCGACAGGAACTGCTTCATTTTGATGAAAGGCTCTTTGCCCTTGACGGTGAGCTTCCTCCAGGGTTTGGGTCGAGCCAGGATCTCGCTGACCGAGCCCTGTGAGAGGCCCAGCACGTAGTGGCCAAACACACGCTGACCGATGTTGTGTTTCAGCAGCTGCTCTTTGATCTGAAAGGCGATTTCTGCCGTGTCCAACTGATTGTCGTCTCCTCCCCCCGAGCTTCCGCTCTCCGATTGGTCACTTGGCATGCCTGTCTCCATGGCGACGGGCATTGAGGCGTTCTGATTGGCTGACATGAGGGCCGCTTTGGCGGCGTAGAGGGCGGTGGGGAATGCCATGATGGAGCTGCCATCTTTCTTGAAGAGCGGCGACAGGAGCTGCTTCTGCAGGAGCTGATCTCCAGGATGCTTCTCGCCCGAGAAGGGCGACACTGAGAAGGGGCGGGGCAGTTCGTGGATGGAGGAAGGCGTGTCAGTGTTGGGCGGTCCCGGGCTGGAGGAAGTGCGGCCATCTATGGGCAGTGTTCCTGGAGGAGAGGAATACGACCCTGCTGGGCGACTCACATCCTTACTGGAGTCCTCAGAGTGACCCTTGTCTTAGACAGAGAGAGAAAAGACATGTTTGCTTGAGAAACTTGGCTTTAAAATCTGACATGGTGAGCCATATTAAATGCTGCTAATTTGACAGAAATGTTTTTCACAGCTACTAAATAAATAAAGTCAAAATAAAATATTAAATACTCATTTATACAGTTTAGCATTATTAAATAATTGTAGTACTTATGTAAAATAATATAATTTTGATTAGGGCTGGGTAAAAAATATTGATATCTTGATTTTAATCGATTCTCATTTTTATGAAACGATATCGATTCTTAAATCCCAAGAATCAATTAATCTAGCCTGTTTTCAGTTATCAAACAGAATATTGTAGCGCACCTCCCATCCAATATCGCAATTAGTTTTGTGCTTTGTTACTTTTGATAATTCTGTCCATTTTATTGCAATATTCAAACAATAAATGCCATTTTGGCCCTGTTTAATGTGGACAGATCGCTGTAGCGATACCAGTTAATACCAGTTTCAGCACGAAATAAACATGAATAAATATCAGAAGGTATGTTAAAAGAAAGGGTACAACTTACCGAAATCCATATCCTGTCTCGTGTAATAACTCAATTAGTTTCAAACACAAAAAGACGTCAATATAATAGCTTGTAAACAATGTCACGTAACATTACATTTACCTAAGTAAAACATATCCGGTGACCTCTCCTCCACATTAATACCAGTTTCAGCACAAAATAAACATGACTAAACATCCGAAGGTAAGCTAAAAGAAAGAGTACAAATTGACAATCCGTATCCTCTCTCATGTAATCGCTCAATCAGGGTTTCAGCCACGCAAAGACATGAGTAAAACGGCTTGTAAACAATTCATGTAATCACATTTACCTCAGAAAGTATATTCAGTGACCATAAACTCGTTAGTCAGCCAGAAAAATAATCTGTAGAGAGGAGCATTTTGCTAAATATATGCACCATATAACATTCATTATAATTTTTTACTGTTCTTTAATGTTTTATTTATGTTTGAATAAATCCGTTCAAGTTATGACAGCCACTATGTAAATTTTAACCTTCAATATTATAATGTAGTACCAACTGACTCTCATGTGGTACAGTGATGATGTCAATATGTTTCTACCATAGTACCATATATTATGACTCTAAATGAATAACATATTCATGTACCATGGTATTTACATGGTACTCCAAGGAAGTGTTGTTTTAGTATCATTGAGATACTATTATAGATTTTTTTTTAAATATTTTGAATGTTTTTTTTTTTCTATTTTCATTTCAATTTTTAGCATATATATATGCATTTATTTATTTATTTATTTATGTGTGTGTGTGTGTGTGTGTGTGTATGTATGTCTATATGGTTTTTATTCATTAATATTCATTAATATTTCAGTTTTAGTTATTTTACTACAAGTTAAACTAAATGAAAATGAGAAACGCTGCTTTGGCAAAGTTTATTTTTGTATATTTTATTTTCACTTAACATTTATTTTAAGTAATTAAAATCTTTTTATTTATTTATTTTTTAGTTGTATTAATTTTAGTACTTCAAATTAAATAGTATTAAATAGTATTTTATTTTACTTAACATTTATTTAAGTAAATAAAATATTTTTATTTATTTATTTTTTAGTTATATTAATTTTAGTACTTCAAATTAAATAGTATTAAATAGTATTTTATTTCACTTAACATTTATTTAATTATTTACCATGGGTGCAGCAGGCGCAATGATATTACGCAGCACCTGAAAATAGTCCCCAGCTAGGTTTTTTTCCTTGAGAAAATCTGGCATGTACTGTACCTGATATATATCCAAAATAATCGATATTGAATTGAATCGAATCGTGAAATTTGTGTCAAAACCCAGCCCTAATTTTGACATGAATTAATTAGATTTTAAATTAATAATTGGATTTAATTTAATTACTAGTATAATTGAAATACAATATAGAATTAAAAAGTATATACATAAGTAAATTTTATCATTATTAATAATCATTATTATTAATAAATAAAAACAGACAAAACTAGAATAAAAACTATATATATATATATATATATATATATATATATATATAAAAAGAGATCATTTGCAAAAACAGAACTCAGTTTTTAACTTATCACAAATCATGTGATTTT
>NW_015554181.1:1320517-1324557 GCF_001515605.1 Sinocyclocheilus anshuiensis
CACACACACACTCACACACACACACACACTCTCTCTCTCACACACACACACACACACACACACACACACACACAGGGGCAGTTAAACTCTCGTGATCGATGCAGATCTACATTATGGATGACGCTAGTGAGGCGTTCACACGGATCGCTGTGGCGTTTCCTCATTGACAGATGCAGGCAACTGTTTTTGTGGAGAACTTTATTTGTCTTTTATTTGAGAGGGTCCGTAACCGTATGTCAATATAACGCAGGACTGTTAAACAACCCTACAGCTCTGCAGGAAGAACACTTGCTTCACTCACCTGGGATGAACTTCCGTTGGCTGATGCCAGTTTCATGGCTTTTATTTTACTACAAGTTAAACTAAATGAAAATGAGAAACGCTGCTTTGGCAAAGTTTATTTTTGTATATTTTATTTTCACTTAACATTTATTTCAAGTAACAAAAATTTTTTTTTTATGGTTTTATTTTATTGTCCTTGTTTATTGTACTTGAAAGATGAAAGGGAAAAGTTTAGTCGCACATCTGTGAACGTAAACAGACACATGCTTACCACTGTTGTGTAACACTCTGACTTTATCCACAAGAAATTTGTGAGAGGGAAGAAAGGCATCTTTGTCCAGCAGCAGAGCCTCAGCGGTTTTGGCTGATTCCTGCACACACACACACACACACACACACACACACACACAGGGGCAGCTATACTCTCATGATCGATGCAGATCTACATTATGGATGACGCTAGTGAGGCGTTCACACGGATCGCTGTGGCGTTTCCTCATTGACAGATGCAGGCAACTGTTTTTCGTGGAGAACTTTATTTGTCTTTTATTTGAGAGGGTCCATTACCGTATGTCAATATAACGCAGGACTGTTAAACAACCCTACAGCTCTGCAGGAAGAACACTTGCTTCACTCACCTGGGATGAACTTCCGTTGGCTGATGCCAGTTTCATGGCTTTCAGGATGCTGCAGGAGACACGACGATCCGTTAACATCACCGTCATCGTACTACATCGCCTTTATAACATGCGTTCCAGCAAAACCTCACCTGAGTTCTGTTTTGATCTCTTCATAATCCATCTGGGACTGTAGTTTGGCCTCCAGGGTCTGTGAAGACACAAATCAAGATGTTAATTATGGGTCATTGATAAATCATTACAGTCCAGAAAGACAACAGATGAAAACACAACCAAAGTGGAGCAAGACTGATTTGTTTGGTTTCTTATAAAATCAAAATTATGCTTTAAACAAACACTACTGCTCAAACGTTTGGGGTTGGTACGATTTTGTGTCACCAATATTGTGAAATATTTTTTTTGTTTAAAAATAAATGTTTTCTATTTGAATATGTTTTAAAATGTTATTTATTCCTGTGATCAAAGCTGAATTTTCAGCATCATTACTCCAGTCTTTTATAAACAAAAATCTTACTGTGATACATATTTTGATAAATTTAATGTATCCTTAGTGAATATTAAACACGGCAACAATTTTATGTTTGTTAATGCTGTTTTTGCTCTCTTTTACAAAAGTGCTGGAATCTCTGGATTTTTGGATGCAGTGTAAGTTGCTTTGGATAAAAGCCAACGTAAACATGGTAAAATGTGTTAAATGGAGCTGAGAATACTATGCATATATGCAAATACATATGACACTCTTATTAGCAGCTGGAAGCATATTCAAATCAACCAAAAATATGTGAAAATGTGCACGTGTGCCGCTTTAAAACAAATCTGCAGCCATGATTATCGAGTTGCATTACATTACATACTTTTAAACTATAACATCATATTATGGCTCTCACCTCTATAGCTTCTGACTTATAGGCCAGCTGCCGCTCCAGCTCTGCGATCTGATTGGCCGAGGAGTCCTGGACTTCCTGTAAGGTGAACTGGATTCTCTGGACGTTCTCGAGCAGTCGCAGGATCTCTCTGTCCTTGGAGAACAGCACCGCCTCCAGCCGGGACAGCGAGGTCTCGTCTCGCTCCTCGCGCTCCCTCTCCTGAGACGGCAAATGAAAGGAGATCAGGGGGACGAGGGGTCTTTTCAACTTCAAAATCTGCTCCTGCTCACTGGCTTCCTGTAATCACAGCGCCTCAAAGAGCCACTAATGAGGTTCCAGTGGTGTGGGAGCAACTGATCATTTCCTCCCACTGCAGATTGGACGTGTTAAGGTTGCAATTTGCAGTCGCCCCAGCTTTCATCTAAAAGAGAGAGTCATTCGTACCTCCTTGGGTCGCTTCTCTGATGGGCCGGTCCCTTTAGAAGTGCTGGCGAGCTGCTCCCTCAGCTTCTCCACCTCCCTCTGGGCCAGGTCCGCTCTCTGCCATCAAACACACAAGTTTGGAAAACTTTAGAGGAGCCTGTGTGTGCAGTAACCCCAAAAATATTTAGACACTTGCGCCACAATTAAAGCATGTGAAATAATAGTCAGAAATGGAACAGTTCATTTAGACGGTAATACACAAATTTCAAAGGTCTCTAAATTATCAAAACGATCCACACTTTGCTGATATACTTGTTGAACACAATCTACTCCATGCCTTCTTTCGTCTGATTGATCGTTTAGACTTTTTTTTTTTCCAAGTAAAAGGCCTTTTAGTATACTTGTACAAACGTCAGCTTGTGCTTCATGTGTCATTTTGCTGTCAAATCTTTACTGATTTTTATAAACATAAAAATAACTTTGATATTGTTAGTAATATTTCAAGATGAACACTTACTGGACTGAAACAGGTTTAATTGATTATCCAGATATCTTTTTATTTATTTATTTATTTATTAGAAAAATCATATTAAATGTGAGTATCAAATATGATCATCAGGCTTTTGAGAAAGGTTTATTTGTTCATCTCTCAATCATCATTATATTGCATATCAAGCTAAATTAAAATGAGAAACTAGCTGAAATAAGATACGTTTTTAAATATATTATTTTATTGACATTAAAACCATTTTTTTTAAATGGTTGTAGTTTTAATTTTATAATACTATAATAACCCTGATGCCACTTTTATTGCAGATTGTATTGTTGTTGTTTTTAATATTTAGAATTTTTTATTTTTTTATTTCATTTGAATTTTAGTCATTTGAACTGTGATTTTGTCATTTTTATTAGATTTTATCTTCAGTTTTTGTTTGTTATACTCATACGTCAAGTTCAAATAAATTTAAATCAGAAACTAAAATACGTTTTTGAAATTTAGAAATTTAAAAATGTAAATTTTGAATGTTTGTAGTTTTAGTTAACTATTATAACCCTGGTGTCATAAGTGTTTTTGGCCACTTTTATGTTTTTATTTTTGTATTTTCCATTTTCATTTAAATTTTAGATAAAGTTTTAGTCATTTTTAAATATGTTTTAAATATCTCTATATATTTTTTATATACATTTTTGTTCTAGTTATTTTAGTACATCCAGTAAAACTAAATTAAAATGAGAAACTAGTTAACACAAAATAAGTTAATAAAAAGTAATACATAAAAAATATTTTATTTTATTTAATGTTTTTATGGGACGTAGTTTCAGTTAACTATAACAACCCTGGAAGTGTTTTTTCAGCCATATATATTACAGACTGTTTAGGTTTTGGACGGCGTGCAGTAAAATACTGGGAAGGCAGTTGGAGCATCAATACAAATCAGGGCCAAACGTTCCCAGAGATCCAGAATCAAATGAACAATCAAACCAAACGGAGCAAGAACGCCCTCGAAAGCCCAATCAGAGGAGATTTACAGGTGCCGCAGGTAAAACTGCGTTCTGCTGAGGCGCGTGTTTACTTGCAGGCACTTTCTTCTCAAACTGTTTACCTGCTCTGTCACACTCGGCCTGCTAATTAATGACTCATTTTCGAATCATTTATCTAAGAGCTGCTGGCGAAGGGAGAAAAAGCAAATCACAGTGGAAAAAAAGGAAGCAATCAGCGCAATGAGGTAACTAACAGTCTTCCTGGTTCGCCACATCGCTCTCGTCTCTCAGCATCCATCTCTCTCTCTCCTGTCCTCTGCCGCTCGCACGGCACCATGGGAAAGAGTGC
>NW_015554181.1:1324575-1325202 GCF_001515605.1 Sinocyclocheilus anshuiensis
AGAGTGCTGGCTAATCACGGGCCTGCGAGAGCGAGGACGAGGAGGGTGGTGGGGGAGGAAGAGGGGCAGCAGGGGCGTCTAATTAAACTCAAAGCTTGATTACGAAGGTGATTAACTTGGCGACGCGGCGTCTCAATCAGAGGCTGAGAGGAGGGCACCACACTCACCTGGTTGGCCTTCTTCAGGTTCGCCATTAGCGCGCCCATCTCCTCCACTCTGGAAGACACAAACCTCGGGTTAAACAACATCACGTTTAATGCTCACATGCAATTACACACAGATTCATGCTGCTGAAAAAATGCACAGAGTGCCACGTTTAGTTGGAAAGTTGTTCTGAAATGTTTCCCAAGCGACACAAAGGATTAAATAACAATAAATACAGCATTTAAGCAAGTAGTTTACTACATTAAGTTTGCTAATGTTAACTAGCTTAGCTATTAGCTAGTTAGCATACCCTTGACTGCAGTCATTATAGTAAAAAAAAAATATAAAGATTTTTGCTACTTGAAATAAAATAAACATTAGGTGAAATAAAATAATATAAAATAAAATAAACTTTATTTCAGCTAGTTGCCAAGGCTCATTTTCATTTATATAAACTTAACTAAATAACTAAAGCTAAAATTA
>NW_015554181.1:1325226-1327813 GCF_001515605.1 Sinocyclocheilus anshuiensis
CGTGCTTTCTGCAAATTAGATATTTTTGATTTAAATCAGTTCTTGCATAATTTGTGTTTTTAGCATTTTTAGACCTTTCAAATATCTTCTTAATATATTTGAATCTTTTAGAGGTGGCATATGCAATCCAATGATTGGTCTTAGTCAGGGTTATTATACTGTAGTTAACTAAAACATAAAGTAAAAAAAAAAGATTTTTGCTACTTGAAATAAAATAAACATTAGGTGAAATAAAATAATATAAAATAAAATAAACTTTATTTCAGCTAGTTGCCAAGGCTCATTTTCATTTATATAAACTTAACTAAATAACTAAAGCTAAAATTAAACTGAGCTGGATGATGACATCACTGAATTCAATGATGAATTGCCTTTAACTGAACATTGAGTGTTTACTACTGTCACTTTGCATTATTGACACAATATTTTCCTAATTAATGCTGTACAGTTGCTTTGACACAATCTGTATTGCTAAAAGCGCTATATAAATAAAGGTGACTTGACTTGACTTTAAAAGGTAAAATATTAAAATAAGAACTAAGAATTGAAATAAAAAACTAATTCAAAATATTAATAAAAACTAGAATAGTGTGTTTATGAATATAAATAATATTTTGTGTTTAATAATAATGTTTGTAGTGTAAATGAATATTCAATTACTTTTAATTAAAAGAAAAAATGCTAAAAGTGCTAACTACAAAATAGCCTACTGTTTATTTTAGTGGAATTTTATGTAATATATGTACAATATTACAGAATTATATATTATATAATATTAGATTATGTAAATATATGAAAATATTATAATTATACATTTTAGAATATTAGATTACATGCTACTGTACTTTTTTTTTACAATTTTAATCAAATGTATACATTTCTAAAAATGTATTTCAAACTTTGTATGTTGTCATGTGTAAGTAAAGTCACTGAAGTCTCACAAATCTTAAACATACAGACCACAGTAAGTAAGATTTCCAGCTTGATTTTTAGTGTGACACGACTGAAAGGAAAGACTTCAGTGACTCATTTATGAATTCAGCAAAAGTTCATTATGCGAACGATTCATCAGACTGATTCAAACCGGGAACTTGAGTGATTCAATAATAAAAACAGCCTTCCAAGATTGGTTAATCAGACTACGCTGGTTGTGATGCATGCTTTTTGAGTGCAGCAAGTGAAGACGATGCAATAGAAAGATGTGAAGTCAGTGTTTCTTGCACCATCACTGAATTTCAGAATATTACACACTGCTAAATGCATTGGCATTTACATCACAGTGCAGAAACAATACCAAAAACCTCCAAATGCAAAGAACAAGCTACTCCAGTATTTACACATGCATCTGCCTAAAAAGTGTCCTTTTCTCCAGAGAAACCTCATAAGGCTCAAACAGAAGAAATAAATAAATGAACACAAGTTCAGAAGTTCTTAAGGGAGTCACTGAAGTCAGTAAAATGCAAGGTTTGCTGTCATTAGAGTCGAGTGAGTCTTATCTAGCGCTGCGTTCGCCATCAGCGTATCCCAACATGCCCACACACACGCGCGCGCTCAGCACAATCAGAGAACTCTCATTTGAATAGCGTCTCAGCGAGATTATTCATAAGGTTTGTTTGAAGTTCAACAGTTTCCTCTCAACCATCAGGGAGTTGATTTTCAAAAGGTGGAGAGGCAGCGGAATAAAGAGGAGTGAAAGATTGATTAAACATGTGAGGCTCTGAGGTTGCGCTAAACAAAGATACCTTCTCAATTAGATGAGATTCGCTTTAAGAGCACAATCAGAGAAGTTTAGTCTGAGGAGAGGACCGTTCAGAGCACTCGCCAGCCGCACAGGCCTTTGAGTTTCTCCGTCTGCCGCCTGTCTGAGTCGAGATCATCAACGCAATCGTATCATCGGCGGCGGCAGAACGAGAACCGAGCAGAAGTCTGTCAGCTGAGCAGAAACTGAAATGTCCTCCTGATCAGAACTGAATGAAATCTGTCTATCTATCAGAACCGGACCAGATTTACTTGAGGTGTAATCTAGCAACATAGACGACTGTGACGAGCTTTACGGGACAAATCTATTAAAAGCTTTTCAGTGGACAGTTAAACACAGACAGATCTGAAAGAGCATTACGTTGACCAAAAAGTGCCTGTAAATGAAACCTTGTGACCTGACAGATAATGTCAAACTTTAAGAGCAGGTAAACATTTCATTTGACACTGTAATACAGTAGCATACTACTCATACTAACTTCTGTAGTATGTAAAAATGCAAAATGTAAAAAAAACTGTGCATTTCTTCTCCTTCCAAGGTCGCTTCCTAATCTAGTTTCTAGTCTATTAAACCTGGCATTGATTATTAAGGATATCATTGGTTTTTGGACTAAAAGTTCCTGTTTTTTTAAGTCGCTTTGGCTAAATGCATCAGCGAAAAACATAAATGTTAATATAACTGTGTGACACTGTACACTGTGTGAGATGCCGTATCCCATAATGGAATGCACTCAACTGTGACAAAAAAATCTGCATAGTTAAACTTTTTTGCACAAAATTAAATTGAAATATGATAAAAAAAAGTATAAAAAATAATAATAATTATATA
>NW_015554181.1:1327890-1329856 GCF_001515605.1 Sinocyclocheilus anshuiensis
TATATATATATATATATATATATATTTAATTAAAAAAATTTATAATTCATGACTGGACCTTGACAAACATTAAAACCAAATCTGAACTCAAACATATATGCATATAGCCAAAAATGAGTTGCACTAAAATAAAAAAAAAATAATTACAAAAATAAAATAAATGAATAAATTATATATTATATATTATATGTATTTATATCATATATTGTTTTGTTTTCATATTTATATTTACATTTTTATCATTTAAAATATTATTTAGAAATAATACAGAAAATAATATACAAATAGTTATTGCTGATATGCACAACTCACTTAATTAAATATGAAGTAAAAGAAAAAAGTATTATTAAAAATGTATTATTAATACAAATTTATTATAAAACTAAGTTACTATAATTTTAATTACAAACTGTAGAAACCCAATTCAACCCCGCTGAGGGAAAAAAATAACAGTTACAGGAACAGTTTAGTCTGTTTTGAGGGTTTTAGAGGGATTTTGGACACTTGTCAGCTGGATATGCATGAAAAAAAGAGTGTTCAAGCTCAGGTCGGGTAGAGAACTAACTTTAAACCCTTAACTAGGGTCAGAGAAGTTCAATTTTGGATGAGACTTGAATGGAAAAGTAGGTTTTGTGTGAGTAAACCAGCAAGTCACCGTAACAGAAGGGAAGAAAGATGCTCTGTTTCTGTTGTTTGCAATGACAGAACAAACATGTCGCTTGAGATGAAATCACAGAAGCAGGAAATGAACATCAGAGAATACAAAAACCAGAAACACATCAGCATTATATGGCCACAGTGAATAAGTGTCTTACTTTTCCGCCATTTCTTTGTCGTATTTACACCTCAGTTCCTGCAGCTCCGTTCGGGCCGAGTTGAGCGCTGTGAGACAGAGAAACGGCCGCCATTATTGACCTCTGACCTCATATCAAGCCTCAGATGACTTCACTGTTTGATACGGATCTTACATGACTGAAGCGCTTTGATCCGGTCCTCAGCCTGGCCGAGTCTGACAGGCAGCGAAACGTCTGATTCATGTTCCTCCCTGTGGAAACGGCGAGACAGCAGAGAGATCAGAACAGGAAGTGACTGAAACCCCGCTGAGAAATTAGGAAGCCCTTGAATGGATCTCTGGAAAGCCACAGCTGATTTCTGCTAAGCGTCTTATTCAGAGATGGATACAGTAGCATACTACAGTGTGTAACAATGCAAAATGTGAAGTATACAACAGAGCACACAGTGTGAGATGTGGTATCCCATAATGCAATGCACACACAAATAATCTGCTTATCATACAGAGTTCTATTTTTTTAATATTTATTTTTTATTTTCAGTATCCCATAATGCAGTGCACTCAACTGAGACAAATTATCTGCATATGTCACAATTCTGAACATAAACACAAAATTTGATTAAAATCGGATTAAAAATTACATATATATTATGAAATGCAAAAAGGCAATGCACTCTGCTGCAACAAATTATGTGCATATCAGTCACAATTTGTAACTTTTTTTTAATACAAAATTGGATTAAAAATGTGAATAAAAATTATAATTTAATTGCATTTTTTTTTTTAAATAATGTGCACACACACACACACACATATATATATATATATATTATTTTTTTTATAAACAGAAATAATTATTGGTGATATGGCAAATGAACAGCACTCACTGAACTACAGATATATAGATATTGAGAATACAGTATGCAGTAAGTTTTGTGTGGAATCTTCCTGTGGGTCACGTACCCTTCCTGTGGGTCCTGGTGATTCTGGAGCGGGGCGTCTTCATCCTGGACGTTCTGTGTGCTGTTTGGTGTCATCATGTGGGGCGGCTGTGATGACGCCTCCCCCGTCTCCACGGGATTAATTTTGTATTTGTTTGTTTATTTATTTATTCAGTTATTTAATCAATCATTCAATTTTAGGTGCGATATCCCATAAGGCAATACACTGCAA
>NW_015554181.1:1329908-1339098 GCF_001515605.1 Sinocyclocheilus anshuiensis
TAAATAATGTGCACACACACACACACACATATATATATATATATATATATTATTTTTTTTATAAACAGAAATAATTATTGGTGATATGGCAAATGAACAGCACTCACTGAACTACAGATATATAGATATTGAGAATACAGTATGCAGTAAGTTTTGTGTGGAATCTTCCTGTGGGTCACGTACCCTTCCTGTGGGTCCTGGTGATTCTGGAGCGGGGCGTCTTCATCCTGGACGTTCTGTGTGCTGTTTGGTGTCATCATGTGGGGCGGCTGTGATGACGCCTCCCCCGTCTCCACGGATACAGGCCCCTCCTCTGTGGGTTCTAAACACAATTAATTACATTGTAACCAGTCCACTTTCTCTGTGGAATAACAAGTGCAACCTAACAGTTGGTGTTGAGATAAGATTTTATTTCTCATTATAAAGCTACAATACTGTTCAAAAGTTTGGGGTCAACAAGAGTTTTTTTTTTTTTTTTTTGCATTAAATTTATCAAATGTAATGGTAAAGACTTTTGTAATTTTGTAATTACGAAAGATTCATATTTCAAATAAATGATGCAATTTAGAATTTTCACCAAGTAATCCTAAAAAATGGGTCATGGTTTGAAGCAGCACAACTGGTTTCAACACTGATAATAATATGAAATGTTTCTTGAGCAGCAAATCAGCATATTAGAGTGACAGACTCATTTTAATTTTAATTTATTCATTTATTTGCTGTTTTGGTGGATAAAATGGTTGAAAAAAAAACTCCATTTGAGGGCAGATTTAAAGTGAAAAGTGATTCATTGAATTCAGCATTTATTTTATTCTAAAAATGCAAGTTTTTTGTTTAGGGTTAGGTTGTAGGTTATGGTTAGTCTGTTTTTTATGATTAATGGGATTTACATCAGAAGTCAATCAAAAGTCTCCAGTTACGTTATACAATTTTTAAAATTAATTAAGTTTTAAAAAAGAAATTAATGGATTATTGGAGTATGATTTACAAGAAAATAAAATTTTAGTCTTTGTATTTTAAATATTTAAAGTTTAATTCAATGTGTTACTTGCGTTTCTTTGTAATTCTTTGTAATATTTACTATGTGAGTGAAGAATTGCTTCTCAACAGTTGTTTTCAGTGTAGAGAACATGTGAGAGCATATTATTATATTGTCATATTGTTATAGTTTCTGGTGTGTTTTAGGCTCTGACCTGCTTTGTCAAGGCACTCCAGGTGTTTTCTCCAGTGCTCCGAGATTTCTGTGACCAGAGCGTCACCGTCAGGAGCCGAACGCTGAAGTTCTGCCAGACGCTCCTGTGTGGCCTGCAGCAGCGGAGCCGGATCTGCACACACACACACACACACACACACACACACACACACACACACACACACACACACACACACACACACACACACACACACACACACACACACACACACACACACACACACACACACACACACACACACACACACACACACACACACACACACATAAAGAGATACAAAGCTACATTAGTGCACTAGTCACTTTTGACAAAACTCAGCAAGTTGTCAATAGACCTTAGGTTAGATGCCATACTGAATTGACACAGATGTAAAAAAAAAAAAAAAAACATAACTCACAACATAACTGCTTTATGGAGTTTTTGTCTACTGAAAGTTTCTTCCCGAAAGACGTTTCATCAGCTGAACAATCAGTATGTTGTTAAAAAAACAGTTCAATCCATTGAACGCACTGTACTTCAGTCCCTCACAGCCTCGCTTCCATTTCTGTCAATATCAAATATGGCGTTACCTTGCCTAAGGTCCATAGTGTAGCAATTCATGAAGCACTTCTCACACAGAAATCACTTAAAATAAGCAGCTTTCTGGTCAACGTGTCGAATTTGTTCAACCAACTTGAACACAAACACGATCTGCGTGGGGAACTTTTTTGTCCTCACGTGAAACTCCCAAACGTGCGGATTCCTACTGGACTTTGCTTGCGAAATTTCACAGAGCAATGGTAAATGTGAACACATCACACCGTTACACTTTCCACAGTTACTGTATTATTTAATTTAACTGACTAATATAATGTTAGAAAAACTATTATTATAAAATTGATGATAAAAATTTATTATTATTATTAAATAGATTAATAATAATCATAATATTTTTTGTCAAATTTACTGAGTTTTTATTAATTAAAATAAATAATAATAATAATAAAATGTAAAATTCCTTTAAATAAAGTAACCTAAAAAGTCTCATTCCTATTTAATAACATTACAAAAAGAACCCATTAGCTAACATTACTTAAATGCATTAACCAATGAGGAATGCATTTATTACTATTATTTATTTATTTTTAACATTTCTTATTTTTTTATGTTACTGTAGTTCATGGTAACTCAGGTCCATTAAATAATATTAACATTTTAATAGTGTATTAGTAAGTGTTGAAATGAACATTAACTAAGAGTAAAAAATGCTTTTCACTGTCAGTTCATGTAAACAACTGGAAGCTTATCGTAAAATGTTACCAAAACATCAGAGCGAATCAAAATATTCCCTCCATATCAGGCCCGTCTCACTAAAAGCCACCAACCTCAGCTGCTTAACTTGCTCCCAAATACTTATCAAGACAAATCCAACAAAGTAGAAGAGGATAAAAAGTCAACCAAAAAAGAAATAGTATATATATATATATATATATAAAAAGGTGAGATTCTTTAGCACTACAGAGGAGCTGTTTTGCAATGCATGTGTCTCAGCGAGGGGCCCATGGGGCCAACTAGGAGGCTGTTTCTGCGCTAACAAGTCTCCTCTGGATCATTTGATCATTTAAATTATTATGCCAGGAATCCTCAGGAGGCGACTCGGCTCTCCACATCACAGGGCTGTTTTTAATCTTCCGTCTTCCCTTTCTTCCCCTGAAAAAGTTGAGCGCTGCACGGCTCAGAGAGGAGCCGTGCTCCTGTTGTGTACCTGGCAAAGGAGGTGACTCCCCGAGCCGGCACGCGGAGAGAGAGGAGGCTCATGGGAGCACGGCTGACACGGGGAGGGGAGTCTTTCACAACTCCAAAAGACGAGGGAGATCGCTTCTTTTTCCACTTCGAACAGTGGCGGCTTTCATCCTGCGTGACAGGGGTCCTGATCCGCTCGCGCTTCTCAAGCCGACACAGATCCGTTCTGGTTCCTGGCTCGGAGGTATTTCCGGTCTGATTTTCCGTCGCTCTAAATCGGGGTCAGACGAGAGGCCGCGAGGGCGAGAGAGTATTTAATAAATCAGGACGTTAAAAACAATCGCCGAGACTTTAAAGCGCATGCACGTGTGCGCTTTGTTACAAAAGCACAGTGGATATTGCGTCAGTCACTTGGGACGCTGCTTTTAAGAGTAGTATAACTCCTTTTACACAAAGACGATGGCTTAAATCAGTGCATCAACTCCTTTATCGCTTTCTTGTAAGTTCTAATGATCAAACCCTTCAGGCTTTATTCTCCAACGCAACCAGTAATGCTCCTCAATCAGACGCTGGGAGGGAAACTCTGCAAACTAGATGCGTTTGCGAGACGGGAGAAATCACATTATGGAAGTCGCTGCAGATATTAAAGTGTGTGTTTGCGCATCTGAATGATGTCTGGATGCATCTGGATTAAACTGAAGCGGGAGCTGATCAAACCGCAGACATATTGCATGTGGCTTCTGCTTAATTCCCAGGGAAAGAAACCAATAACACGGAATCAAAAGAAACATTTTTTTTGCACATGTACTAAAGCAATATGTCATTTTTATTTATTTATTTGTTTTCTGCCATGGTGCCATAGCTGTACCGTGTTTTTGGACACACAGACTTTAGTACCATGGCATATTTTTTGATGGTACTTTTATATATACCATTAAACTGGAATTCATGTCACATGATACTAAAAAAAAAAACACATGGTCTTTTTGACAAATATGCCATGGCAGTACCATTGTACTGAAGGAATTTCATTACCAAGGTATATTTTAAATTACCACAGAATTACCTTATACCATCAAGTATCACAGTACTTTTTTTGGTAAAAGATGGAACTTTATATATGATATGATACTGAAATTTATGTACCATGCATTTATATGGTAAATATGGTAGTATTATGCTACTTTTTTGTGTGTACCATCTGGTACCATGACAAAAACATGGTATTCTTGGAGTAAATATTGTCTAGTATATAATATACCATAAAACACTCCAAAAAATAAATTAAATAAATAAATAGTAAATAAATAAATACATTTATTTTTATTTATTTTTTAGAAAATATTGTATTATATTCTAAATATTCTAAGAGTCTATTGTATAGTCGCCTTAAATAAATAACACCATCTACTGGCGTCAAGAAATGAAAGACTTTGGATAATCAGTTATCGTCTCATGCTAATCCTCCCAATTTGCTTTGTGCCGTACAGTTTATTCGTGTTGATTACGGAGGCTATTAGAGAGTGTCAAACACATTCTATCAAATCAGATGCAAACATTCCCTGATTAAATTAAGTGTTAATGGCAGGTAAAGGAGGACGAGTCTCGTTCAGGCCCGCGGTTCACTCAGTGCTGGGTTTGGACATCACAGACCGCCGATTAGCTTTAATGAATCTGTCCTTTTACCGTCCATGTAAATACACTGCTCGTTTTTTTCATTTCTCCATAACTTCATTACGCCTGATTGGATGTTTGCCTTCAGGTAATGTTCACTAATACCAGCAAACCCCCCTTACAGACGTTATAAATCATAACCACAAAAAAAACAATCAATTTCAACACGAGTACAGAACATTAATGAGCGCAGAGTTCAGTTCTTGACTTCCTCATTGATGTACACTCTTAAAAATAAAGGTTCCAAAAGCATGCAGCGATGCCATTTTTGGTTCCTCAAAGAACATTTCAGTGATAAGTTCCATTTTTTCTTGATTGTGAAGAACATTTTAAGCTAAAGAATCTTTTTCCACTATAAAGAACCTTTTGTGGAATGGAAATGTTCCATGGATGTTGAAGGTTCTTCATGGAACCACTGATGCCAAAAAAAAACTTATTTTAAAAAGTGTATCAGATGTAAAGACAAAACTGGATGCACAATACAGCAATTATTAGTGAGGTGTGCTAGCTGAATAAACAGGCATAAAAAGTATGTAAACAGCCTTCATTCCTGTAGCTCAAACAGCATGTTGCTATCACACCAAGATCATGTGTTCGAATTATCGATTCATTATGCATGAAGTGTTTAAGAAAAAAACAAATAAATAATTTAGATATAAGCATCTTTATAAACATATTTTCTCAACTGTGTTTCACAAAACCCTGCTATTCGTCTTCTGCTTTCTGCTCTAATTAAGATGCTTTTCACGCAGGTTTGTCTTCGCTCACACCTGATAAAACGGCGGCCTAAACTCCCGGTGCATGACGCAACATCCCCCAACTCACCATCCAACAAAAGCACGATTGATCCTCTCCTCCGGCCTAAAGACGAGACGCAGAAAGCAAGTTAAAGCATGCAGCGGCGGGCGAGCGGGGTGGCACGGCGTGCCAATGTGAGCAGGTGTGTCAGGGCGGTCTGTCTTGGCCCTGTCAGCGCTACACCGTCATTAGCCAGCGCGGGCGCAGCGGGGAGCAGCGCGCGTCTCTCTGGGCCCTCTGTAATTACGCTCTGACATAATTAACCCAGCAAGCCCATTAGCCTAGCGCCGACTGCAAAAAAAGCTTCGCTATAATTATTTGTTGTGTGCATGCTAATGAGACCAGCTGTGCGCCCATAGTACAACACGAACAAATTAATTTACAAGGCTGTGCTTCAAGGCTTTTTTTTCCCTGCACCTCTCAAATACACACTCAGAAAGCACCACATCTTTTTTTGGCTATCGAGTGGATGCTCAAAGTTCAAAAGCGTCTCTTGTCAGTCGAGTTATCGGAGCATATGAACTCTAGTGTTTCCCACGAATCAATGACGATAAGGCAACTTTTTATTTACAGTAAACAAAGTGCCAATTTATTCCAAGTACATATTTCAGAGAACCAAAGATATTGCACTAGAAACAGCTCTGACTCCTTAAAATCCATAAATTCCCCATGATTTACACTCTAGTCGGATTAATATGAACCTTAAAGTGAAGTTACATGAGAATTACATTAGATTAATACAAACTTATGAGTAACTAGAGCTTCCTTCTTCACATCCTGTCACAGTTTCAACCCTTCCATTCTTACAACAGTAACAACAAACCAGAAAGTACCATGGTATTAACTTGCTTCTCTAGACTTGGTTCCATCCATAAGAAAAAGCTGAAATGAGCAGTGTTGGGTAAGTTACTCAAAAAAGTAATACTAATTACTTCTTTAAAATTATAATTTGATTACATTACTGATTACTGCATTTAAAAAGTAATCAGATTACTAATTACTTTACTTTCAAGTTACTTTCAAGTTCACTTTACTTTTCAAACCTAAAAAATACACTACAAATCGAAACTCATAGTTCACACCCACGCACATCGCGCGCTATAAGATAATCATCCACGCGAAACCAGGCTTGAGATGCACTAACATGTAAACGTCCACATCACCTCCGTAAACAAAGAAAGATTCAAGTTCATCTCGGCTACTTTTCATTTTTGGAAGAAGACGTGCTGTGAGGAAGCCTTGAATTTACCTCAGAAGAAGAACGCTATGCGACGTGGCTTAATCCAGCGGAGGATCTCATTCTGATGCCTCATGTTTATTTTTACTTATATTAGTGTTACTGTGACATAAACTTGTACACATTCACTTGAACTTTTCCCAAACTACACTGCCAGACTAAAATATGTGAAATCGAATGCAACATTTTGAAATATGATTGCAACTTTTCATTGCATCTAAATGTTGTAGGACTCGTCTGCATTTTAGCTCGCATTCTCCAGTGATTTATTAAAGGGCACACTGACACGCAAATTATGATTTTTACTTCATATTTTTAACACTGCATTTGTAACTTAAGTAACGTAATTTATTGACATTAGTAACTGTAATCAAATTACATAAATTTAAAATGTAGCGCATTACATTACTGCGTTACCAGGAAAAGTAATTAGAATAATACTGTGTAACGCGTTATACCCAAGTCTGGAAATTAGATATCTATATTATCTCAGACATGTCTCTTAGAAAATAAGATTAGATAGGGACATCTCAGATGTTCCTCCTGAGAAAAAGACAGCAAAAATTTCAGCAGAGATCTCAATGTCTTAAACTGTGCTCAGATACCAAACCTGCAATCAAAAGTCAGAGATCTCAATATAAATGTAATTTTCTTCTCATCAAATTCAAAAACAAAGAATTTGAGTTATTATCCACATTCATTTGATAACGCTACAATCTACGGTCTCTTTTTCACATCTTTTTGATCTGGCTTTATTTCTAATTTTAGGAGAGATAAATTTGATACATAAATAAGAATCATTCAAAAGTCTATTTTTTTATATATTTATTCATTTAAATTTTTGAAAGAAGTGTCTTTTGCTCACTAAGGCTGCATTTATTTGCTCAACAATACAGTAAAAACAGTAAATTGTGAAATATTATTGCAATTTAAAATAAGTGTTTTCTATTTGAATATATTGTAAAATCTAAATTATTCCTGAGATCAAAGCTGAATTTTCAGCATCATTACTCCAGTCTTCAGTGTCACATGATCCTTCAGAAATAATTCTAATATGCTGATTTGCTGTTCATAAACATTTCTGATGATTATTAATGTTGATAACATTTTTAAGGATTCTTTGATGAATAGAAAGTTCAAAAGATCAGCATTTATTTTAAATATGATTCTTATGCAACATTAAAAATGTATTTACTGTCACTTTTGATTAATTTATTTTCTTTAAAAAGGTCTTACTGACCCCAATCATCGTCTGTCTGTCTACAGTATCTATCTATCTATCTGAAAGCTAACAGTGGCATAGTATATATCGCACACTATTATGAAATGATCATCTGATACAATCGATGCAGCATATTTCAACATTTTTGCAAGTGTACAAGCATGAGAACAGTGTGACCTGATCTTAAATGTTCCATGAAAAACATAATTGAAACTTAAATTCCTCTCCTTTTAACATTCAACAGTCTTTGCCCTTGATACTTGAGCGGTAATAATAAATGCTTTTGTAAAAGCCTTGATGAAGAAAGTAATAAAGCGGAGAGAGAACGAGGTAAAGAGAGAAATGCGTCTCTTCCTACGAGTGTGTGCGCTGAAAGACAAACATCCCTCTCAAAGCCTTTTTGTTTTAGTGGTGTTGTGAAGGAGACAGTCGGACAAACATCAATAAGAATCAGCTGTGAAGTGCGCTTGAAAGCAGCGCAGAGGCGCAGCTGCGTGCGGCTTCACTGGAGACGAGTGATCTCAATAAAAGATGAAGGATACAAACAAGAGGGAAGCCAATGGATCGGGCGAGAGAGGCCAAGCATTTGTGTTAACTCTGGAATATTAACTCAAGGCCACCAGGATGATTTCAGGAGATGTTGGTGATGTCTGGTGCCGTGTGAATCTGACGCGTCAGGAGTCATGAGGAAGTGGCTTTATGAACAAATGTGGGACAAAACATCCATTCGAGAGCGTCGAGTGTTTCAGAGACAGCCACATGCAATCTGTGAGAGAAAGCAGCCTAAAAATGACACTTAACTAGGGTTGGGTACCGAAACCCGGTACCAATATGGCACCGGTACCTATGTAACCGGTATGTACTAGACGGATAGGTTTAGGTATATGTAAGGTGGGAGGAGCTGGATCTGGATCCAAACTCGCCCCCTGGATCTTGTGTTCTGCAGTGAGGACCATCTCGCTCTTGTTGGATGCAGGGTTGCCAAGTCTGCGTTTTTTCCATAGAATTGGGCTACTTTTAAACTGTTGCCATGGGTCGATTTTCCCAAGTGGGTTAAAGGTTTGAAATATTGCATAAATTACATTTGACTGAAATGCTTGTATTGAAACATTTTGCATTCTACCTATGATAAAACTTTCATGGACTTCTACATTAACTGTTCCCTCCTGGTGGAATGACCTGCCCAGCTCAATCCAAGCAGCTGAGTCAAATGATGAGGCTGAGTCAAGCGGAGTCAATTTTTCACAAAGATGTGAAAACACATCTCTTTCATCTTCATTTGACCCTCTAACTCTAGCACTCTCTATTCTAATGCTACTTCTA
>NW_015554181.1:1339241-1342128 GCF_001515605.1 Sinocyclocheilus anshuiensis
ATTTTATCTGCCTGTTTTTTTTTATTAAAAAAACTTGACCCTCTAACATTTCCACTCTCTATTCTATTTCTATTCTAACTACTTGTTTTACTTATAAAGAAAAAAGAGCCTCTAACACTAGCATTCTCTATTCTTTCCACTTATTTTCTTTTTATTTATTATAAATAAATGACCTTCTAACACTAGCATTATCTGTTCTTTTTCTATTCTTTTTTCCCTCTAACACTAGCATTCCCTATTCTTTCTACTAGTTTTCTTTTTATTTATTATAAAAACAAAGCAAACAAAAAACCTTGCTACGTATACTGTCAGGTGAAGCCCCACCCACGAACCCCACCTCCTACTGTCCTTTTTTTGGAAAACTAAAATATGGTCACCCTATTATAAATATACTTAATTATTATGAAAATACCAGAGATGGCTTAAATAACACAGATAAACTACATTGTCGCAGTTGAGTGTTTATTGTCTTTGTTTTATCATTAAAAACGTTTATATGTTCTGTTTACTCAGTTACAGATATAATAGCGTTATTTTTATTTAAAAATGACCCTCTAACATCAGCATTCCCTATTCTTTTTACTTGTTTTGTTTATTTATTATAAAAACAAAATAAGCAAACAAACAAAAGAAAAAAAAACTTTGCTACACATACTGTTAGGTGAAGCCCCGCCCACGAACCCCGCCCCCTACTGTCCTTTTTTTGGAAAACTAAAATATGGTCACCCTATTATAAATATACTTAATTATTATGAAAATACCAGAAATAGCTTAAATAACACAGATAAACTATATTGCTTGAGTGTTTATTGTCTTTGTTTTATCATTAAAAACGTTTATATGTTCTGTTTACTCAGTTACAGATATAATAGCGATGCCTTTGTCCATATTAGGGATTTCCTGGAGGGTCATGAGTTCTCTACTTCTGTGACAGGATATGTGGATTTTCTGTGCGATGGCATCCAGTATGAATGAAACAGACATCATGCGTTTATAGTGCTAATGGCCAATCCATAATTTTTGGGGGGAATTTTTATTTATTTTTTATTTTTTTAATAAGTATCGGTTCAGGCACCGTTTAGGCACTGGATCCGTTTTAAAAGTATCGATTTGGCACCGGTATCGGAAAAAACCCAAACGATACCCAACACTACACTTAACATGTCTGAATGTCACTGCATTACAAACAAAATATCAGAGCAAGTGTCACTGATTTCTAAGATGCACATACATGCTTTACAAGCAACATTTTGTCTTGTTTTAATCATCCTTAAAATCAAACTGCGTATACTGTAAAAATGTCAACCTTCAACTTAAACTTAAATTCAGTTGCTGTCTTAAATGTTTTAAGTATAATCAAATTAGCTGTACAAGCCACCTAAAAAAAAATCAAGCTGGGTATAATTTAACAAATTAAGTTGAAATTGGTTAAATGATTTGGATTTAATTGTTATTTTGAGTCTGATCTTGTCAATGAATCAAAACCAGTCTGAACGATTTATTCACAAATCGGACTAAAAGATTAATTTACAAATCGGTCTCAGCTGTTCTTAATGGTTCAGTGAAATGGTTTAACATTTCATTGACTCGCTGAACCGAGAACCTTCTGGTGTTAATGAATTTTATTATTGCTTAAATGCAAATTACAATTTGGTCCTAAATGGTTTCATTTTTATGAGCTGAATCATGACTAACAAACCGAACTGGGACACGTAAAATTATAATAAGAACCCTTATTAATAAAACCTAATCAAAAAAATAAACATCATTATGTGCTTACCTATGGCTTTATTAGAGAGTTTTATAGCAGTGGGTTATCAGTGAACAAAAGAATGAGTTTTAGAATCAGAATCGGCTTTGTTGAATTGATTCTTTAAAATGAACTGTTCAAAAGAACTTCAAAATTCAAAATATATTCTCTAAAACAAATCTCAATTTCTGACAAATTTTTGCTTAAGGATGCTCAGATGTGTTAAATTATTTTTTACACTGGAGTAAATGACACTTGCTTTGATATTTCTGAAAAACTCAAAACATATTCTCTAAAAAAACAAATAGTAATATATGACACAATTGTACTTTTAAAGGATTTTTTAATGTTTTATTTTTATGTTTTAAGGATTTTCTTTTTAAATTAATTTTACTGGAATAAATGACAATTGCACCAAAAACAAATCATAAGATCTGATGTTCAGATTTTTACAATTATTTTTTATTTATATATTTTTACTGGAATAAATGACAATTACTTTGATATTTATGAGCAAAATAAAATTTATTCAAAATATATTTGCTAAACACAAAATGTAACATCAATTATACTTGTTTCAAGGATTTCAGATTATTTATTTACTTGAGTGAATGACTTGCTTTGATATTTCTGATTAAAATAAAATATTCAAAATATATTCTCTAAAAACAAACCAAATATGACACAATTATACTTGTTATATAAGTATAGGTTTAAAAATAGTAAAATGTGTCTAAATACTTTTTGAGACCACTATATTTAATCATAGTTACATACAGTAGACATTCAATTTTTAAAAAATATTTGACTTTTTATTCATCATGTAAGGCACTTAAGAACACGATTATTTCCATGATGGCATGTCAAGAGGATATAGTGTACTGTAAGATGCTGTGAGACACGTGAGGCTTATATATTCACCTTCACACACACATTGGCTCCAGTATTTTCTCCCTGTGGGCTTGTTCTCTATAGGGACTCATTGGCCGGGCAGCACTTTTATGAACATAATGCATTATTAAACATCTCAAACATCTCCTGGGCTTTGTGTTTATTACTGCTCTTACAAATCATCAGTACATAATCTCAGGCGGCCCACAGAGATCTCTCTCTCTCACACACACACACACACACACA
>NW_015554181.1:1342264-1355016 GCF_001515605.1 Sinocyclocheilus anshuiensis
GGATATCTGACGAAAAATCCCCTGAAAGAGTCACATCTTCAACAATAAGACGCTCAGAGTGTGAACTACTAATGAAACATGTGACACTGAACACGTTCAGTCCCGAAGGACCTCAAGACCATAAACAACCACAACACGATGGTACATCTAAGCATGTTATTTTTTTAAGTGTGCAAAACTACAGCAGGTCATGGGAGTTTCACCTTCAATCTGGAGGAAACTAATGAAGTACACAAAATACTGTCACTCTTCCATGAAAACAATGACATAAAGAGGCTTACAGATGTGTGAGGGAATTACCAGGGTGAAATATACATCAGGCTGTAAGCGTTTCAATACATACATCCAAAGTACATCTCAAACTGTCATGAACTTCGAAATCTTTGATGGTAAAAGTAGTTCACAAGCATTTGCTCACCTTCATGTCACTCTGGGAGCCGAATGCACACTGTGGGGCTCCAAAAATGACCAAAAACATCAGAAAAGCACCAATAAAACAGGTTAATGTGACTATATGCGCTATATTCCATGTTGAACGACAACTACATGTGATGAACAAACCCAAATTTAAGCTGTAATTCACTGGTCCACATAATTGAATTTATTGTTTTACCTTTTATACATACAGCACATTCTCATTCTTACAACATGAAAATCTATCATAAATATTTGATCTTTAATTACAACTATGATTAAATAATTAAACTATTTGAATATTTATAGAAACATTTTAAATAATTATTTATTGTGTGATTTTTGTAACAAAATTATGACATAATTTCCACCAAAAACATCAGTACTAACCCTAATAATGTTTTATTAAAAATTTGGGACTGTTCCTCACAAAAAGCATCAAATGACTTCAGAAGACTTATATAGTGCAATATATAGTGCAAGAGTCGTATAAACCTTATATGGTTTAATACACTTTAATGGTGCTTTTTTATATAATTTTACCTTTTTATATAATTCACTGATCTGCAGCTCTCAAATCTAATATTTTTATAAAAAATTGGCACATCAACACCAGTTGACATCAATAATGCCAAATGCCATCTTATAACCCATAAACAAATTAGAATTTTATGCCACTGTCATTTTATTTTTGATACTCAGACATCTTTTATATAATAATTTTATTGTTTTATCTTTATCCCAGATCCATATTAATATACAAAAATCCATCATAAAAATATATTTTTAATATTTTTAAAAATCAAATAATGATATTGTAAAAAATGTTTTTACAAATTTGGGAAAAAAATGCAACTAGCAATACTAACCCTAATAATGTTTTATCAAAAGTAGACAAAATAATTTGTGATATGAGCACAATGGGGAAAGATGTTTAGTGAATAATCTCCTAAATTTGGGTCTGTTCTTCACGCAAAACATCAAATGACTTTAGAAGGCTCTGAATATAGCGCAAGAGTCATATGAACGTCTTTTATTATTATAATTAACAGTTTAATTGTGCTTTTTGGGGCTTGACAGTGCTGTATAATGAAAGTGAATGGCTATATTTAGAGCTTTATGAACACCCTGTGAAGTCAATCAGTCTTTCAGGTTTGAAAGTGAGTAAATAATGAGTATAATTAGCATTTTGCTGAACTCTGCTGCAGTACCTCTGGTCACCACTAGCCAGCGCCGCAGCTCTAGCATTCATTAGAGCAAACAGCAGGTTGATGGGGTCTTTCATGACAAAGGCGTGCGTCTTCAGAGCACCGGCTGAAGTTGGGTCCTTTCGAACGCAGCCGGTTTGGGTCGACACGCAGCGATTTCCTGACGATCCACAGCTCTCGACCGACATGAAACACGCAAGACACCGCCTCAGGGGTACTGACGGAGGGAGAGGGGGCACAGGGGGATTATGGGTACAAAAACACAGGCAGAGGTAGAGCGAGCACCCACGGCGCCTGTCTTACGGCTACGCCCCTGGCAACAGCCCTCTCCAGGTGAGCCGGCTACAGAGAGACGCCTTTGAGTGACAGGCCGTCTCGCAGAACACGCCGGCGCAGGAAAGACGCTCCTCTGGAGGGACTAACTTTGACTTTCCCCAGCTTTTCCTCCAGTAAGCGGATGCAGAAATGGAAAGCATCCATATGACCGCGGGGCACGAATATGACGGCGCTAAAAACACATAACCGAGAGCTGTGTTATTTACAGCCGAGGCTCTGATGAATCTTCTCGGGGCTAGGGATACGGATGGGGAACGTGTAGCAGATGGCCCGTTAACAACATCAGGTGAGCCGCGAGCCTCCCAGATGAGCTACCTGAGAACGGAGAGGCGCTCCGAGTCGAACGCTTTTAGAAAGCAGACAACAGAGCTTCCCTTAAGAGCCGCGCAGTGCAAAATGCAAGAGCTGTCAGATCACAGAAAGTCGCCTATTGTGGAAACAGACAAAGAAATAAAATGTTTAACACGGTTATTTTGGTGAACACACACACACACACACACACACACACACACACACACACACACACACAAAAGTGTAGATGTATGTCTCATATGCAGGTGTTTCTTCAACTACAGCACAAGCACTTTTATGTCCCGAGGTTGATTTTTATTAACACTAACAGAAATAAATGACACAGAGAACTTGTTTTGTCAAATGAATGTCGCTATCATTTTATTTTTGACGCTCAAAAGTCTTTTATAAATCGATTTAATTGTTTTTTACCTCTGTCCCAGATACATCAATCATAAAATACGAAAATCCATCCTATTATATTTACATTATCCATTATATAATCCAATATATTTTTGATTGAAACAATTTATAGAATAAGTAAAATTAATTAAAAAAAATTATTAATTTATATTTATAAAATATATTTGTAAAAAAAAAGCATTTTCAGTAGTTATTTTTGAATCACAATAAATATTTTTTAAACACAATTAAGATGTTATTTCCACTACAAAAATAATAATAAAAAAAATTAATCAAAAGTCAACAAAATAATTTGAAATGTGAAGAACAAAGAAAAGTTGAGGTAAATATCACATTTGTCATTTCTACATTTAACTTGTATCAGAATATTTACATTATAATATGTTTTATTTACATTCTCAATCTTAAAATATGAAAATCCATCATATTATATTTACATTATCCATTATACAATCCATTATATTTTTAATTACAACAATTCATATAATATTATAACATTTATTAAAGACATAATATTTAAATTCATTTAAAAAATAATTAATTTATATTTATAAAATATATTTGTAAACATTTTCAATAGTAATTTTGTGAAAATGCTTTTTTGCACAATAAATATTTAATTTTTAAAAACACAATTAAGATGTTATTTCCACCACAATAATAATCCTAATAACGTTTTATCAAAAGTCAACAAAATAATTTGAGATGTGAAGAACAAAGAAACGTCGAGGTAAATATCACATTTTTAATTTCTACATTTTACTTATATCATTATAATATATTTTATTATATATTATATTTCTTACAGTTTATTTATAAATAATATTGTGCATCATTTCCAAACAAGCTGTAATTCTGTCACAATATGCAACAATTAAAAATTTTAAAACATTGTCATTTCCACCATAGAACGTTATCAAAGACGTGATTGAAATGGAAAACTAAAAAAAAAAAACATTTTTCTTCTGTGATGCATCTGTGCAAGTCTACTGCTAGTAGACAAATTAAATAAACTAGTGCAAGTGCAAGTTTATTTTCTAAGCATCCACAGGGCCAAAAGTGCCCACAGTTGAAGAAACACACATCTGTTTTACAATTGTTTTTCATAATTATACACAGCTGAACAATCAGGCATTCAATAACTGCTGACGAAACAGGAAAACAGAGCAAAACACAAGAACTTGGAAACGGGGAGCCATCATCATGGCGATGGTGGATTTCTGTTGATATCAGCCACACGGACAGAAAGAGAGACACATAGAGTGATTAGCATGTAGAGCGTAAAGGAGGCATCAGCATTTTCCAGCCGCCTCCTCCTGGAGTCAAAAGACAAACTCGACTCTTTGTAGATAAACAGATGAGCAGCATGTTTTTGTTCACTTTATCAATACCGTACAAGCGGCGCATTAAAGCAGTGGTCGCAGGACTCTATCGCTGTACAGGAAGTCATTGAAGACTAAAGGCAGAGCTGTGTTTTGTGTTTATCTCAACACACTGTCACCTGGGAGAATAAACACTACAGGTACGGTAACCTATACAACCATGATGGACAGAATCACACTAAACACGCTCGAGTCACTGATTTAATCCATTATAGATTAAATATGTTCGGCTGTACTTCATAGAACAAATTTAACCCTGCATATTAAACTCCAGCACAAAACTCACCACACACTGAACAATGCCTGAAATAAACTTATTTATAATAAAACTAGTGAAAAACATCCAGAACATCATATAAACTATTGGTAACCACCCAGAACACCCTAGCAACCACAACTAACACCCTGGTAACTACTGTACCAAGCAACCACCAAGAACACCCTAGTAACCACATATAACACACTAGTAACTACTAGAGCTGCACGATTAATCGAATGCGATTGTCATGCGCATTTTGTTAAAAAAGCCGGTTCTGTAATCAGCAGTAAATCATCATCACGTGCTTTCAGATGGAGCAGCATTTACTACACAGAGCCGTAGTTCACTGACAAGTTACGCAAAAAAAATCACAGACAATTTTACTGCACGATTATGAAATCGAAGAAATCGTTCGCGATAATGACAGCTGTTTGCATAGCTTCTCAGTGAACTACGGCTCTGTGTGCATGTGAAAATATCACATTTAATAACATATTTTTACTCCAAACTCGCTTCATAACGTCAGTCGAGTGTTTGAAATAAATCCTTCTGTGAGATGATGTGGCTTCTTACACAGAATAAGGCACGCATTAGTAACTACTGTACCTAGCAACCATCCAGAACACCCTAGTAACCACAACTAACACCCTGGTAACTACTGTACCTAGCAACCACCCAGAACACCCTAGTAACCACCTAGCAACCATCCAGAACACCCTAGTAACCACATACAACACACTACTAACTACTGTACCTAGCAACCATCCAGAACACCCTAGTAACCACATATAACACCCTGGTAACTACTGTACCTAGCAACCACTCAGAACACCACATAAACTATCTGGTAACCATCTAGAACACCCTAGTAACCACACATAACACCCTACTAACTACTGTACCTAGCAACAACCCAGAACACCATATAAACTACCTGGCAACTATCTGGAACACCCTAGTAACCACCTAGCAACCATCCAGAACACCTTAGTAACAACCTAGCAACCACCAAGAAAACACCCTAGAAACCACCTAGCAACCATCCAGAACCCCCTAGTAACCACATGTAAGACCCTAGTAACTACTGTAACTAGCAACCACTCAGAACATCATATAAACGATCAGAAACCATCCAGAACACCCTAGTAACCACCTAGCAACCATACAGAACACTCTAGCTAGCACATATAACAACCCTAGTAACTACTGTACCTAGCAACCAACCAGAACACCATAGAAACCACTTAGCAACCAGAACACCATAATAATCACAAATAACACCCTAGTAACTACTGTACCAAGAACATCCTAGCAAACACCCAAAACACCATAGTAACACATAGCAACCACTCAGAACACCATAGAAACCACCCAGAACAACCTAGAAACAATCTAGCAACAACCAAAAATACCCTAGCAACCGCACAAAGCAACATGATAGAACTCTTTTCAGCACCTGCACAGGCAACATCACTCATTTCCTTTACAAAATGTAAAAATCTAGTGTGTAAATTGCGTTTACTGATAAAGCACCGCAAAAAATGATAAGCAGTATTTTGTTTCCTTAAAAAATATTCCTTAAACATCCTTAAAACAAGGCTGATCTAAGAAGCAAAATATTTAAAGACATTTTCAGAGAATGCATATTGAAATAAATGCTTCTTTCGAGCATAAATCTCACAAAATGTTGTTAATTTATGTTTAAAAGAAGGAAAACATTTAAAAAAAATAAACTTAATTCAACATATATTCTCAGAAAACGACTTATCTGATATAATTTATCTTTATGGATGTTTAGATATTTTTATTGGAAAATAAGACAAAAATACTGATTAAGAAAATATTTTTTTCAGGTTGTGCATGTGTGGTTTGCATGATGTACACCTATAAAACAGGTTTTTATTATGTGCTGTTTTGCTGTTTGTTACACAAACCCGCATCAACATGTCGGATCAACAATCTTCAGTGTTTCCTCACATGACTACAGGAAGCCGAGTGAGTTTACTGTCCTTTACGGCACCTGGGACGGTTCATTTCCGGGACGGCGGGGGTGGGGGGTGACCTTGCTCAAAGCCAGAGGAAGGAACAGATTAATAGGTTGCTGTAGACGACAGGATCACCCTCACAGATGGCAGGATCCATCAGGGGTCGATACAGATGAAAACGCAGCTTCACGGGGAGGTCAAGCACACGCATCTGATGGCCGTGGCTTTGGGGGGAAACTTTGGCTGTGTTTGGCCACCGTCACCCTTTTGTAGCGTGCTAATCTGAACACGTCCTTGTGCAAACTAAACCATTCAAAAGCCACAGGCGAGGTCAAATGAAGTTATTCACTGGGTCTCTTCATATAAATCAAAGGCAAAAAAATATTAAGCTAGATTTTGTCACATTTTGTGGCCCTTATATGTCTGAACATCTACTTAAGAAACATTTCCAATCAATTATTCCTTATACTTTGTAAGAGTATTCACATTATTAGTAGCTGACTGTACTTCATCGGAGCAAAGGCATAATTGTTAACATGCACAATATACAGTATATTACGCATATTGTGCTCAGGTTTGAGTCCATGTATCTGTTAAATTTAACTTTTATAAAGTGACAGATGAATTTGCATTGAAATATTTCGGTATTATGCTAATATACAAAACAATTTAACAGCTCCAATTTACTATGTAGCAAAAGTGACTTCAAAAGGTTAAGAACAGGAAATTCACCCTGAATCAACCTGCTCATATCTACTATAACACACACTACCATTCTAAGGTTTGGGGGCAGTACGATTGTTTTGAAAGAAATCAATACTTTTATTCAGAGAGGATACATTAAATTGATCAAAAGTGACAGTACAGACATTTATAATGTTACAAAAGATTTCTATTTCAAATAAATGCTGTTCTTTTGAACTTTCTATTCATCAAAGAATTCCAAAAATTAAAATGCATCACGGTTTCCACAAAAATATAAAGCAGCACAACTGTTTTCAACATTGATAATAATTTATTGAGAAGCAAATTAGTACGGTTTCTGAAGGATCATGTGACACTGAAGACCGGAGTAATGATGCTGAAAATTCAGCTTTGATTCACAGAAATAAATTACATTTTAAAACATATTCAAATGGAAAACAGTTATTTTAAATTGTAATAATATCTAACAATATTACAGTATTTTACTGTACTTTATTATAGTAAATAAATACTTACAAATAAGTAAGTAAACACTAATTAACTTTTGAATGGCAGTTTAAAATGTATCGCACATTTAAAGTTATAAACTAGTCACACAACAAATAAAATCTGTCTAACGCTCAAATGCCACTATAGCTATTTTATTTGCAGATCAAGGAGGCTGTTTAATGTTTGTCTTCACTATTCACCAATTCATACATGCTTCCTGCATTTTGTTTTTATTCTGTAAATGCAGACGAAAGATTCACAAGGGCTCTTATGCTCGACTCTTAAGTAATTTCAAGAAAATGCATTACTTCTTTATAAGAGTGTGGAACAATATGAAGTGCGAGAGATCAGGGAGCTCTTTAAAGTCAGCCTGTTTAATACAAATCTTCTGTCTATATAGGCAGCACGAGCCTCTTAAGTACTGGAACTGTTTTGAAATGCTCAACAGAGGCAGCACTGCTTGCACAAAACAACTGATTTCAATTGTACATATTGCATTGCAATACTTCAATAAGCATAAAAAATACTGTATGTTGCACACACGAATAGTGGTTAATTTACACTGAGAAATGTTTAGTCGTTACTTTTCAGCACTGACAGACATATAGGTTGCCTTATCCACCGTCTTGGATTTATTCACAGAACCTGCTGCAATGCACTCTGGGATTGCCTTCATTCTGAAGGCTAAAATCTGGCTAAAGCAAGTCAGCCTACCTTTTAAACCAGCCGTTTCGTCGGAAGAGCACCTATGATGCCTGAAAATGCTGTCTAGGTAGGCAGCTCCCTAGGTTTCGGAGCTTATCTCTCCAGCAGAAGCTTCCATTACCCAGTCAATGAATGTGTAAACAGTGGCATCGGGCTTCCTGTGATCTCTGATAGCACGGTCCAGCGTCAGGCCCCTGTCTTCTTTCTCTCGTCTCTATTTGTCTGGTTTCTCTCTTATCGCCTCTCCTCTGCTCTACACTCCTCATCAATCCCACGTTTCACTTGTGAGTGTCGGTCAGCCTCCAACTGCGGTCAACAGAACCTGAGACCATATGGACCCACGCGACCCCAAACACGTCCAACAAGCACATTAAAGGGGCCACTTTCTGCACTTACCATATTACTCACCACATGATCATTTTTAAACAGACAGTGTTTACCTTTTAGTGTGTACCTTTAAGACGTCCATATCTAAATTAGCTCATCAGGGCAAACCAAGGCACAGTAAAGATGTTTATATGTAAATGTAGATAGTCATATGTTAATGAGCAAATGATGTCATAATATATATATATATATATATATACACTTTAATATAGTGGATTAAGTGACTAAACTAGTGTTGCTATTGTTAACTAAACTAAAAAACTATTAATAATTTTTGTCAATTTAAATAATGCTGAAATCAAAAATATACATATTACATGGAAAACCTCGAGGAAAATTAGAAATGTTGCTTTGGCAACTAATGAAAATAAAATACATTTTCAGTTATCAATTATTATAACTGAAATAAAAATAAAAATAACTAGATAAATATATATAAAAAAAAACACAAAAAAAAAAGACAAAAGCACATAAAATTAAAATAGTCATAAGCATAAAATAACAAAATCAGTGTTGTTATTTTTATTTTATAAAATAAAATGTAATAAATCTAATTAAATAAAAAAATATTAAATGAGAAATTTAAACTTTAAAAAAAGCTTCCATGAAAATGAGAAATGTTGCCAAATGATTTGAAATAAAAATAGTTGAAAAAAGACAACCACTAAAACTGAAACAAAAATAATGCTAAAGACAAATAAAAAAAAAACGAATAAAAAAACGATAAAAGCACACATAAAATTTAAATTAAAACTGTCAAGGGTATAAAATGTATAGTTATATAGTCGACTAAGTGACTAAATCAGTATCGTTACTGTTAAATAAAACTATTAAATTATAAAATATACATTAGATGTAAAATTTGTACTTAAACTTCTATGAAAATTAGAAATGTTAGCAACAAATTCAAATGGGTTGAAGAAAAAAATTACTAAAACTGAATAAAAGTGACAAAAGCACATAACATTAAAATGAATATGAAACTGAAAATAAAGTAAAACCATTTTCAAAATATTAATAAATACTATAATTGTATATATTGTAAATAACACTAAAATAACAATGGACCAAATACTGAATAAATGTTTACGTATAAATTAGGGCTGTCAGTTTAACGTGTTAACTTAATTAGTTACAAAAAAAATAACACGATTAAAATATTTTAACTCAGTTAACGCACTGGCCCCGCCCCCAGACCTGTACATCATCTTACATTTCAGTTGACTGTTGACAAATGTGATGCAGGGCAACAACTCCATAAATGCAATTATGCCCTAAAATTCAAGATATTGGTGCAAAAATGCCCCTGTATGTGTTTTTGTCTCATATTTATGTCATACGATATCACACGAGCAGGGAGAGCAGTAGGCTATTACACGAGTGCCGATTTTGTCCCGAATATCACGAGTTTAAATGTGATTTTATATAATAGTTCAGTAAATAAGAAGTTGATATTGTGTTATATTTTAAACACAATATTACGTGTTTTTGCTCAATTTTGCAAAGAATATATTACCTTTAAAGCCATAGCAGAATTGTTGTGCGTCTTCGAGCAACACAGCGGTGTTTAGTTTCTGAATGAATCCGCGTTTTGAATGAATCGAGTGAACCAATGAATCAAAGCCTCATTCATAAAGAGAGCCGTTTACTTCATTCCTGAATGAATCAGCTGTTTGAACGAATCGAATAAATTACATTTACCGCCACCTGCTGGCAGATTTAGTTTCTTATTTAGAGTATCATTTAATTAATTTAATTAAATAATAATTAAATAATACATTTAATTAAATAAATTAACTTTAATTAATATTATTTTAATTAAGTAAAATAATAATAATAAATAATAATAATAATAATAAAAACATTAAAGGGATAGTTCACCCAAAAATGTAAATTCTGTCATCATTCACTTTCACGTCCCTCATGTCATTTCAAACCTTTCTTTTGTGGAACATAAATGAAGGTATTTTCAAAGACTATAGAATATCCTTAAAGGGACTTTGGACTATTTTGAAGACTGTTGGTAACAAAGCTGTTTTGGTTACCAATGACTTCCATTGTATGAACAAACAATACTGAGATGTTTCTCAAATGATCTTCTTTTATGTTCCATAGTTTATGTTAGGCCGTTGTAGCCTAAATGTTTGTGTAATCAATTTTTTGTTGAATCAAATAAAATATTTCTAAAGCTACAATTTGTAATGTCCACTTGATACTTTAACAAAAAAATATCTTTAAATAATCTTTTGTGGGTATTTTCACAGTCAAATTTATTTTGCGATTAATTAGATTAATTATTCAGTTGGCATTGAAATTAATAATATCATGTTAGCTCATCTCTTATAGTTTTGTATATTATAAATGTCCCTTTGAGTCATGTGAAATCGAGCGGTGAATGTACGGCTTTGTGTGTGTGTGTGTGTGTGTGTGTGTGATGGCACAGGCAGGTGTGCAGCTCACCTGGGGCCTCGATCAGCTGTTTATATATTCCCAGGAACGCAGACTCCGCCTCCTTACTGCGCTGGCTCAACGCAACCACCTGCAGCAGAGAGATGAGCTCATCAATCCAGGACACACTTAAGGGCCATGCAACACATAATAAAACACTCCAGTCAATAATTCTGCTCCATATGTTGATACCGCAGAGCTACAAATGAACAGAGCAAAGTTTATTCCAGTACTTAAACTGAGAAAAACATTAGCGTGATCGCTCTTGAGGAAAACTCAGTCTAATAAAGTCACCAGTGCAACAAAGCATCCGATACTCCGACAAATATACCAGAGACTCCACATAATGGCTTCACACTCATCACAACACAAGGGTATGTTTGAATTACATTCTAGTATTCACCTCATACTACTTCTGCAGTGTGTACCAAGGGTGTAGAATTTAGTAGGGACACTATTCTACACTTCTTTAACTTTATGTTGTTATGCTATTTTGTGTTCATCTGCTTCTCCCATTTGCTCTTTTTTTTTTTTTTTGACTGTCACTATTATAGACTAATACAATCAGATACAACAATAACTTCTCAAATATTTATTACAAAATATACCAGTATAAATAGAACATTCTCTTAAATGGTATGAGATGACTGGATGATTTTTACTGATTTCCTATTGAACTGTAACCAACTGAACTGCTGTGATCAAACTATTTAAAATATAGTGAATTAAGCTACAAACTCGACCATAATGCACAATGTTTCCATCTAACATGTACTTTCAGGTGCAGCTCGTCATATTGTGTTTTCACTAGTTAGCGGTAAACCGGTTACCTCACCTGAATATGTTCATAGATTAGTGTTGGATGTTATCTTTGGAATGGAAATATTGATATTTTATTTGTAAACATCATACTTTTTTTTATTATTTCAGTTAATGTCATAAAACTAGCAAGCTAAGCTAGTAGTAGTACTGACAGTGTTGTGTAAACATGGCTGAAGATGTGAAAAGCGGAGAAACAGACAAACCGATTCAATTGAGTGAATCATTTATGCTGGAGCCGCTCGGAGTGATTCAAACTCGTGACTTCAATCATTCAGTTCAAGCGATTCACTAGCAAAAAAAAACTGATCAAAAGAGACATTCATTTTCGAAACTCCAAATCAGTTAAATCGCATATCGTAAATCATTTGATTCAGATCTGAACTTCAAATCATGTATTATTTGATTTAGATTGGGACTTCACGTATCGCAAAACATTTGATTCCGATCTTGACTTCGGAATGTGAATCGCGAATCATTTTATTTAGATCGGAACTTCGAGAGAGTACGTGAATCATTTGATTCAGATCGGAAGCTCGGAGCGGGTTCTCGAATAATTTTTATAGTTATAAAAATGTATTAATAAATATTAATAATGGCTCCCTGACACCCGCAAATTAGATACAATATCCCGGAAATCGTACCGTTGGGGCAATGGCAATAAGCCAGGTATGCCTCACACGTCCTGAAAAGTGAAGCTGCGAGCTCTTTGATCGCCCCCTGGTGGCTGGCTGCAGTACAGGTCATAAACCCCACCCTCTCCATGTAAACGAATGGGACTTAAGCTAAGGAATTACTTTAAAGGTCCCCTGAAATGCTTAGAAACACTATAAAATATAGCATTCTGTGTAGAATTCAAATAGCTCCGATACATTTTGTGGTCTGCGCCGACTCGCGCATG
>NW_015554181.1:1355468-1358951 GCF_001515605.1 Sinocyclocheilus anshuiensis
GAGTCAAAATAAAAAAGATTAATTTCACTTCCAATACAATTTTCTGAAAGATGGTTTTGGTCATTTAAGGTAGTTGTTGTCACGCTGATATATGTTCAATTGTTCGTTTTTGTGATGAGCATGATTTTAGCTAGTAATTTGATGCTATCAAAACGGGGCGTGTCGTTATGGTTGATTGGGTCTGCGGGAGTTTGGGCGGGAGTTTGATACCACGGCTCCACCTCACAACACTACTGCGTAGACTCTGGCTCCAAACGAATCTCTACTGCGCAGACTCGGGCTCCAAATGACGTCATTTACTCAAGATGGCAGAGGCCATACTGAGATGCGTGGAGACGCTTCGTCCATCTTTTTTTACAGTCTATGCCAGGGGTAGGCAAGTTCGGTCCTAGAGAGCCGCAGTCCTGTACTGGACGTTTCTCAATATGTGTTCTTGTCTGTACATGTGTTCTTGTGGACTTGTGAAACGTCATCAGTTGTCGCCCAAGTACTGTTCCAATTCAAGGTTCACATCTAGCCAAGTACAGTTCAAATCCCCGGATGTGTTCTTGCTCCGTCCCTTTTATCAAGGATGCATCCAGAGCCGATTTCGGAGACGTGAGCTCCAGGCGATCACCGGGAGCTCAGTTCTCATGTATCCGCCGAGAGCAGTCTCACCTCGGCTAGTCCTTCTGACATTTGCCGCTGGCTCTGATGTCTCTGTAGTGGTTAAACATGTGGTAAAATTCGTTTTGGGTATATCTAACAGGCAATTTTTGGTCTCATGAATCTATTATTTCTTCCAGGTCATATCGTTTTGGCTGAGCACAAAGTTATGTTTCATAAATTATTTATTTATTAATCGTAATACAGTGTTGACTCTGTTGCATACATTTGACTAAATTGTTTGCTTTTGTCTTTATTTCTTATTACATAAGTCTTTACATACTTTTATAATGGCTATTATTGTTCATTAAAACTGACATTTAACAAAAAAGGCAGAGTTGTGCTTGTCATATTTCATTTTATTATACATTCAGTGAAGATAATCAGAGTGTGCACATATTACCTAAACCATATTAATGTTTTATATTTTTAAAATGAAAACGAAAAGGGTTGTTTTATATTTTGAAGAAAACGAAAAGGCAGTGGTGTTTGATATAATTTCATTTTAATGTAATGAGTACGCGTTGCATGAACCACATTTTTGTGGCTATTATATTTAAATGATATTTGCAGAATTACCGGACTTGCGTCCTCCCGTCCCCAGGAGTTCACGCTCTCGAGTCAAACTTGCGAAGTCCGAACTTTGTGTACTTGGTATTGAGAAATGGCCCTTGTTTTGCGTATCAGAAAATCTGTCATGTCCGGCACTGTATGCATGGCTTGCAGCGCTTAGGTTAAAATACTGAGTGTTAAATAATAAAATAATATGTTAAAACGTCTGCTCTTATCATTCTGAGGACAAAATCCCGTGAACTTCGCCTCGATCGGGAGCTGTATATGCACATGTGCGCTCATCTGTTTGCAATGCAGCTAACCTCGTGTCGCTTCATGTCATCTTCCCACTCATTAAACTATGACAGGTCTTTTACTGCAAAAAGACGGTCACTGCGACACTCTAAAGTGCTGAAACTATGGCGCCATGTGCTTTTTTAAACCATTTTCATAGGTTTTACGTTATATTGTTGGCTCGGAAAATATGTAAATGCGCATGCCCAGTAAGTTACCACAGCTGTTAGTAAATTAACTTCGGTGGACTTGCACTTGAAAATGGTGTGTTCCACGGTTGAAGTAAAATACTTTCTGATGTTAATTTATGTGCTTTACGTAAATATGAAAAGACGATCGGTTTACGTGTTTGAACTGAGGCAATACAGTGATCTGTCATGACACATTAAAGAGCCACAAAACAGTATTTATTGTTTGAATTTCTTTAAAAAATGACAAAATTTGAAATCTGAGAGTCCTGACACCTTGTTTCATATCAGAAGTAATCTGCTCTGTATTGTCTGTCGGTGTGTTGTCAGTTTCCTCTTTGCTCTGCGATGTATTTTTCACTGCGTGAGAACATGATCTGTAGTGTGAGAGCGGCATTGTTTGTCGGGTCTTTGCAAACAGTCAATTAAATGTCTGTTGTTTGCCGTTATGTCCCTGTTATTTCCCTACCAATGCCAAAATCAAACCTACACCCTTGGTATGTACAGAGCGTGTGACTTACTACATCTGCCAAAATGTGCAGTACACTACAAAGCACACTTTAAAGAATACTGTTTGTTTCCCACAATGTAATGCACTTGACTTGAACTTCCACTTCCAGTGTAATGAATAAACTGAAAGTAAAATAAACTGTGTATATATACAGTGGGTACGGAAAGTATTCAGACCCCCTTAAATTTTTCACTCTTTGTTATATTGTGTCTGTGAGACTGCTGAATTGCTGCTGAGGGCTCTGGGTCTGTGCTGGACTACTGTGCACAATGAAGCCAGGTCAGATTCAACCAGAACCTCCACTAACCCGACCCGTCACCCCTGCTATTCTCCTCTCCACAGGTGACTCAAACCAATTACGGATTCATTAAGGAAGAGCAGGAGCAGAATGGGCCGCCACCTGGCCCCATAGAGAGGGCACCTGTGCCTGTGGATATGTGGGTTAGAGCTCCAAAGACCACACAGAAGACCTCCAAAGCACCAGCGTTCCACTCCAGCCGCTCGCGCTCGGCCCGTCATTGAGACTCTTCTGCGCACTGGAGGGGAGGTTACTGCTCATACCGGCCGGCCAGGCCCCTGACGGGACGCTCGCTGCCCATGTGAAATGCAAGCAGACAGGCCTGCGGGTGAAGGGTACGATGCCAGTTTTGTGACAGGAGAAGAGAGACTCAACAGAAATCAAATGCAAAATCCTGCATATTTAAATCATCATTGCTTGACTCAAAGGATTTTTTTTTTTGTACAGAAGTGAATCAAAGTGTGGCATGTGAAGAAAAGTAAATGGCTGCAGTTGAATACTGCATACTGTAAAGTATACATGAGCAAAAAAGTGTCAAGAACTGATCTGAGTCATATTTATTTCAAAAATTAAAAAAAGCATATTGCAATGCAAAACAAAAAATTATACATACATTTAAATAAAATAAATTTATTTAAAAAGGTAAAAACAAAACAATCAAAACCAAAAAAATTATATTTTGCTAAAAGAAGATGAAGCATATTTAAACATGATTTAAATTTTAAAAAGGTTGATTAATTTATTAATTGTATCACTTTTTTTGTATTAATTCATGAAAATAATTTTAATGGACCTAAAAATAGGCTTAATTTTCATGCAGAATATAATTTATTTTTATAAATTAGAATGAAAGAATTAGAATGAAATTAGAATGAAAAATAAAAAACATGCTGCAATTCTGCAAAATATTTATTAAAAAAAAAAAAATTTTTTAAAGAATATGAAAAATTAATTTTATATACTGTATATATATATATATATATATATATTTTTTT
>NW_015554181.1:1359125-1372183 GCF_001515605.1 Sinocyclocheilus anshuiensis
TTTTTTTTTTATTATTAAATATTGAATATATATTATATTATATTATCATTCAATATTCAATCATTTGAATTACAAATTGAATTTACAAATAAATAAATATATATATGTAAAACACTGCAGTAGGCAACAAACATTGCAAATCGAAGTTATGGCATATACTGCTATATGCTATCACCTTTCACTATGTTGCATTTAATTCCATCTCAGAAATAAAAGTAGTTTGCCCTTTTAATCCAATTTTGCGTAAAAATATAACTTGTGGAAGTCAGATTAAATGAGTTAAGCACGTTTAAAAGGTGAAGTGCATTGCACTGTGGTATGCAGTATTCTGTGTGTGCGTGTGCTGTTGCATAGCCTACTGCACATTTTGTCAAATGTAGTAGTAAAATTTGCATTCTGCACACAATATACATACTGCATACTACTTTCTTTGAAAATAGTAGGCAGCATGGCATTCTGAACCTGCTCAATAAGTATCATGTCGTCTGAAGTGGTGTGTCTGCCGTACGTTCAGCCTCCGCTGCTGCTGCCTGGAGTTCATGCAGAATAGAGCAGCACTACAGGAATCGATACTGATACAATAGTCTCCACTGTCTAAAAGCAATTGTGTTTCTCTCTTTTTTCCCTCTCTCTCTTTTTTCTAAGACATGACATTCAGTTGCTCGATCAGCACTGGAGCTCACATACAACAAACACAAGCCAATAAATGTAAGGGAAGAGAGCGTGTGCGATGCTCACTGTGATGTTAAACAAGTCAGAGCATCTGCAGATATGATTGGTTTAATTAGTGCTGCTTCTCAACCTACTGAAGACTGCTTATGTCTCAACTTTAAAGCTCAATTATGTCATTTTCACCCGGTATTGCGATTTTTTGAAACACTCCCTTATCTGCCATTGGTCAGACAAAGAGATAGTCCCGCCCCCACACTCATGCCATTGGTCGAGTCAGATTTTGACATGTCAGGCCGCTCAAATCAAACAGATCAATGTTTTAAAAGAAGTAGTCAAACAACCAATGACCTACAGTGGTATTTAAAAAATACAAAAAATAAAAATTCACAAATAATTACAAAGACAAATGGCAAGTAACGGTGAATTAAACAAGAAACAAACAATAATCTTTGTTTTATTAACATTTTAGGAAAAAACTGAACAAAAATGGTGTAGAAACTATTTTCACACAGAAATTGCTAGTAAATTTCACAAATAATTACAAAGAAATGGCAAATAACACTGAATTACATGAGAAATTTTGAAGTAAAGCCTAAAAGTGTTTTCCTGAAAAACATACTCCAATAATCTTGATTTACAAAAAAAAACATTTTTTACAGTGTATCTAGTATTTTTCAGTATTCAGAATCTTTATTAGAGACTAAAAATATGCTTATTTATTTATAAACATTTGTCCCCTACAGCATGCATTTGCAGTCAGGACTGGAAACATGAATGAATTGCGCACAGACTGTCTCACATATGGCCAGATAATCACGCAAAGATAAATCCCTGCAATTCTGCACGAGACAACAACAATTTCGTTATGAATTTACACAAGATGAAGAGCCATTTCAGCCTCCATTTTTCAAAGGTTATAATGACTTATTAGACAAAAGCATCATCACTATGACGATCACCATCATCATCCTCATCACACTTTACACTGTAACATTTTTTACATACATCTTCATCATCTCCTAACGAGAGATCACTACCTCCGACATCACACCATCAACCCGTCCTAACTCCAGCACACACACACACTCATGTTAGTATGCATGCGACGCCTCCAAGTCACTAATCCAGCATCCATCACTCCTGAGACAATCTTAAGTCCAGACAACATACGACGGCACTGTTATGTGCTGCATAAAATCATACTGAATATAAATTCACACAGATAACAGCAGTCCAAACATTTGAACAATATTGTATATATATATACTGTAAATGGATATTAGTGGACAAATTAAACCAGTAAGAAAGCGAGTGTGTTTTAAGAAAGTTCACAAGGCCAGAAGTGTCCACAGTTGAAACAGCCGTGTCTGACACGACCCCTTTCATAATTCAGAGAAAAGTTTATAGTAGTTAGTTTGTAAAAGCAGACCTCAGCACTGCACGTCTTCTGTTACTTTATAATTACAGCTTCAAAGCGCCGAGAACTTTAGCATACTTTTGTCCCAAAACTTAAAGCAGCGATCTGCCAAATTTCAAAGGTATAATTCAGTTTTTACATAAAACACACTCCAGCATTCACAGACTAATTTCTCATTTGCACAAACGAAGAGAAAAAATCAAATGCTCGACTGCCAAAAGCATCTGTGGTTGGATCCCATAACTAATTTGAAAACAGAAACTATGCTTAATTTTCAGAATCTGTGAATGTGTTTTCACATACGTGCAAACTTTCGACAAGTGCAACTTGTGTGAGCGGGTCAAGAGGAGCGCAAAGACATCAAGAAAAGTCAGTGTGAAATAAACGAAAACGTAACAAAAAGAGCATGAGCAAGAAATTAAGGCAGAGAGGCTCCAATAAAGACTAGCAATTAGCAATTATACACTCATCAATTACAATTATCACAACTGGTGATTATGCAATTAGCAGTGAATCATCACTTTTAGGCCTGATGGCTGAACATTTAGGATGTGCTACAGAAAGAGTTTGGGTTCACGAGAACAAAGAGTCAGACTGAGTGACTATCAGTGTGAATGCAAATGAGTGGAGAGTTCACTCAAAAATAACATTTTGCCATCATTTACTCAACCTTGTGTCATTCCACACCTGTATGCTGTTATTTTTTGTGGAAGACAAAAGGAAAAGTGTAAAATGATAAGTTGTCACAAACGAACATGCCATTCGACAGCTTATTAAAGGGGTCATATGATGCTTTTTTAAAGATCATTATTTGGTGTATTTGGTGTAACAGAATATGTTGACATACTTTAATGTTCAAAAAACACATTATTTTTCAAATACTGTACATTATTGTAGGTCCTCTATGCCCCGCCTCTCTCAAACACGTCGTTTTCAACAAAGCCCCTTCCTTTGACAAGCGCAGTCTGCTCTGATTGGCCAGCTGACCCAGTGCATTGTGATTGGCCGAACACCGCAAGCACTCGTCGGAAATGTAACGCCCCTTACCATAATCGCCATCTTCATCTTTCAAAATAAATGTAAAGACAGAGCCGAAAGGGGAACAGAGTCGAGTGACAGATACAGTGATGAAGCTGGTATGTGTTTGCAGTACACAAGCCACGGTTAAGACAGCTTCCACTGTGATGTGTATGCGCGCTTAGAGACAGATAGACGCGACGAATACGTACAAAAACACTGCGAATCACAAGACAAAAAACACGAAAACACCTTTCTGTCGGGAGAGAGAGAAGCCGCAGAGTGTGAACGCGCCGCCATCTTTTGCTAAAAGAGAGAAAGAAAATATTGAGGCAAAAAATGTATACATATTATTATTATTTATAAAAACAAATTATTATTAATGATTATAAACTGTATAAATAAAAAATGATTACATCAAATATTATATAAAATGTATAACATAAGAAATATTATAAAATGTATAAAATATGTATATTATATTATGTATACATATTAAAATCTACAACTTGCCCCAACATAAATGTGACAACTTGACCTGATTGTAAGTTTATAAAATAATAATAATAATAATAATAAAACAGGCCCTGAGCTTCCTTAACATAAGTTAATGAACAAAAGTAAGATCATCTCGATTCTGACAATAACAGTGCAGAATAATAAGCACATGCGTAAGACAAACAATGAGTTATCCAGCGTCATACTGGAGTGAATCTGGCTGTAGGGTTTGCGATGGACTCCGCTGCTGTCTCTGAGGCACAGAGAGAAATGAGCAACTGAAGTCCTGACACATATCCAGTCCCCACGTCAATTCCAATCAGCAGCCTGTGTCACTCGCACACACACACACGCACACGCACACGCACACACACACACGCGCGCTGGTGAAACACTGGCCTCTGAGAGACAGACTCGCTCTGCACTACAGTCTCCCAAACCTCTGGGGGTTCACAGGGGACTGCAGGGGGCTCATGAGCTGTTCAAAAGCTAATAATTAGCTAAAATCAAATGTAAACGTAAAATAAATAAATGGGGCTGTACAATTAATCAAAATGAAACTGAAGTCATGACATAACTTTAACAGTGTTTTCAGCATCTCAAAGTGGCTCAGTTCACAGTAAATGCTGCTTCTCATCAACTACATCTCTGTGTGCACTGAGAGTTTAATGTGCATTTTGTGAACGCTTGGTTCACTTTATTTACACATTTACATAATTAACAACATTTCTGTTTACAGAAGTAAACAGAATTTCACAAGTATTCCCTGAAATCAAAGGCTTGAGGTTTTGAACGTTTGAAAGGGTAGAATTTAAAGACATAAATATTGGTAATTTGAAGTATACAACAAAAATAATTTTATAATGATCAAATATTCATTTTTAATTTTAAAGTACAACTTACAAAACCAATATATTTCTATCTTTATTTTTATACTTTTTAATAATTAATTGTATAAATTCATTTGTTAAATAATTAGTTAATTATTTATAAAATAATTATATAATTATAGGGCTTAAACACTTGAAAGTGAAGCAGTCAAGACAAATATTGTTAACTTGCTGTGTAAAACAAAACTTTTATAATTATAAAATATTTATTATTTATTTTATAGTACATCTGTAATTTACAATATATTTTTATCTTCATTTTTATAATTTATATAAATCATAAAAATATAAATGAACTTTATAAAGAGAGTTAATTGTATTTATAAAATATATGAAATAATTAAGATGTTAAACAACTGAAAGTGAAGAATTTAAGACTTTATTTTACAGTACAACTGTAATTTACAACAGTAATATATTTCTGTCTTCATTTTTATACTTATTATATAATTATAAATAAAGACTCTTAAATGAGGTTAGTTGGTTTCTGCAACAGCAATATGGGACATTTTCATACGAGATGAAATGTCGTATCGCTCTTAAAGGGGTCATATGATGCGATTTCAATTTTTTCTTTCTCTTTGGAGTGTTACAAGCTCTTGGTGCATAAAGAAGATCTGTAAAGTTGCAAAGACTAAAGTCTCAAATCCAAAGAACACAAAATAATGTTCTTTTTAGCCGCATCATATGACCCCTTTAAAACGGCCATAAATGACTAAATAATTGCAGTAGTTGTGCAGCCCTATTTATAAATAATATCAAAATAAAACATTTACTCAAAATATAAATTAAATATTCTACCTGTTTATCTGCATGACCATTAACCAAAATCAAAGAACCGTGAATATGTGAAAGTGCTGTTAAATTACTGAAATAACTTAAAATCTCAGGGGTACTTGAAGTAAATATTTCACATCTACGGGATCTGGCTGACTAAAACGTTTGGGAATTCCTGCTCTACATCATGAACCGGATCAGAGATGTACAGCAGAAGATGATTTCTGACAATTTCTGACATCTCAGTTCAGTTCGAATCCCCACACACACTCGAGAGAAGACAGTCTGGCTTCTCAGTTTGAGTTGAGCCTCTTACAGATCTCAGTTCAGCTCTAAATCCAGACGAGGTTAAACCCTGATCAAAGTCATGGAGACTCAACCCCTCTAACCTCTACAGAGCACCACAGCACTAAACCACAGCCCAGGGTTACTGTAACTAACCCACATGCACAACTAGTCTCAAGTCTCTGTACTTTCCAACACAAGAGCCACTTTCAGCAGAAGCGAATCTACAGACGGCTGAGGTGTAGTAGTGTGACCTCAGCTGAACAACAACATGACACTGGAACAGAGAGTGAGAGATCACATGGGTGAATCGAGATAATAAGAATAGAGATAAATGAAGCGACGGAAAAACATCAACAGCTAAAGAAACGAATAATGCTTCTGATTAATACCGTGGGTCTAAAAGTCTGAGACTACATAGAAAGTCTGTGATTGCTCTTTCAATTAAACCTGGAAATAAATGAAGTTTCACTGTTTTGACTAATTCAAAATAACAACAACAACAAAAAGTTTTGATTGATAAGTTCCACATTCTGCTCTATTTCTAGACTAATTGGCTGATCATGTGACTTTGTCAGGTTTTTTGGCTTGCGTTGAAGCTGAAAAAGCTCTCTGGATCATCTCAGATCATACTGGAGAACATGATCATTAGGTTTTGTTCATGCAGCTCCAGTGCTGCTGTCATTAAAGCATGACAAACCAAACATTAAGACGTTCGTGTTCAATTCTGAATTTAACTTTTTTACTAAGCAGGTACATGCCATTAGAAGAACAAAAAAAATACATATTTCTCCCATTATGCCCATTCAAAAGCAGCAATGTATTCTGACCAGGGATTAAAAACATGTTAGTAAAACATTATCTCATCCCCATAACTTCCCACAAAACCAAATAATTGTATACTATTTATACTAATAAAACAGACAAGCTGAGCTACACGCATGTGTGTTTAAAGGTGCACAAATCTTTGATTCATTACAAAAGGCAACGTAATGTTGGAGTCAGAATTCCTTGTCTGCCGCAAGGAATTATAATTTAGTCACATGACATTTATAGCTAGCAAAGCAAACATGGCATACTACTGCTACTAGATACTTCTAACTGAGAAAATGCAGTTAAGATGAATGGGAATGCTAATGGCTGCTACTCTACAGGCTGTATTGGCCAAAAAATGTTTAAATTTAAATAAAGACGTATTTTTTTTATCAGTTTCAAGACTGAGAGACATTAAGAGAAATGTGAGCTTCATCCTGCCCTGTGAGTGAACTGAAGGCCGGAAAATGACCCTCAGAAACCTCAAGAGTTATCGCAGACGAGACCCAACATCCACAGCGAGCCGTTTGCAGCGATCTCTCCGTGTATCACATTACACCGCTCATCCATTATGAGCACTTGGGTGCCAGTCAAGGTGAGGCAGCGCCGTGGAGAAAGAAAGAGAGGGTCTGGTCTGTGATGGATGGATCTGGCCCGCCGCGGCTACTCTCCTTTCCCTCACAGAGCTGGTGACTTTCCAGCCAGGCAATTATCATTGCAGAAGGCGTAATAGCCTAATTAATTACCAGTGTCAACGTTGTCTTTGTTTCACTGTAACAGGACATCATGCCAACAGAGCATCCGCTCAAAGCAAAAACCTCTGATGAACGAGAGGCTCACGGAGCACAGATGATGCTGAGGAGAAAAAACACATGCGCACACACACACACACATGCACACACACACACGTGCGCGCGGTCAGCGATGAGCTCAATCAGCACTAACATCACACCAACACCAACCTAAACACCTTCTGAAGAATCTTTCTGTTTATTTTTTATTTTTTTTTGACAACTCGTCACAGAACAGAACAGCACAATCCTGACGCTCAGATGTTGATCTGGAATCAAGATGCCATTTATATTACAAATAAACTGCTAAATCTGAATTCAACAACTGGGATTTGAATGTAAGAATTATAATTAAACTGAATTAGATTAAAGACACAGATAGAATGACAGATAGACAGAGACATAGATAGACAGATAGATAGACAGATAAACAGACAGGTAGAACAGAATGACAGACAGGCAGACAGACAGACAGACAGACAGAAATGCTGTTTTTGCTTCAAATTTCGAAATTATACAATGTAATTTAGACCGTGAAATCAAAATCGTGATCAGAATCGAATCGTGAGTTGAGTGAATCGTTACATCCCTAATAGATAGATATCAACTTTTCAATTCTGTTTCTCTTAAGTATCAGCTGCGTCTCAGACGTTTCTTCTAAAAGTCAACTAAAATAAAAACAGTCAAATGAGTCAGTAGTTGTTATACAGTAAGAGGATAGAGATTTCAAATGAATGTGGAGCAGATCAGATTATGTGATCTTAGAGAATTGGATGAGACTTGTTTGAGTTCATAGTGAGATCTCACTCAAGACACTCGTCTGATTGCTGACTGTCAAATCTGAGCACAGTTTGAGACGGCTGAGATCTTTTCTGAAACGTGAGGTTACTGGTTTCTTTTTTCACGGGAGACACATCTGAGAGACAGGACACTGCAGTCTCCATTTGTTCTCCATTCGATCTCATTGCTAAGAGTTGTATGGTAGGAACACAGCGATCATTCAGTACCACGGCATACACCAAAATACCACGGTATCACTCTTCACAGTCTAATTGGAAGCTAACACACGTCCTAAATCTGCCCGTGAAACACCTCGAGAAGGATCTAGTTCTCACAGACCACTGGAGCTGAGCCGAAAGTACTTTATAATAACGTCAAACATCGCAGGCAGCCATCGGAGAGTGAAATATTACGTGTCAGGTCTGTCACATTCCCTCCGTTTTTACATCTGAGCCGAAGCAGCGGTACACAGGCAATCAGACGGCAGAGAGGGAAGCCAAATTCAGTGCGGCAGCGGCGGGAATTACTGTGTGACTGATGAAGGGCGAACGCTCTGTGTCTCATCTTCAGTTAAACGCAACACAAATGCAATAAAACTGCATCTTTGAGAGGAGCGACTAGAAAGAGTGCGAACGCATCAGACTGTCGGAGCGTTTGCGTGGGGCCCGAGGCAGCGGGGGCTCGTTGTGGCTCTAATAGGAGTCGTCTCCGCCGATGCAAGCAGCTCCTCGGCTCCCACTGCGAGGGGAGTTTTGCATAATTAATGACTGTTGATGTTTCCAGGTAGTCGCCCGGCAAATTCACTTCAGACCGGCTGCCACGATCGCATCTCCGGTGAGAGCGACACTGGAACAGACAGCTAACATTACCGCCATAAACAAGGCAATTTTGTACAGTGTCTTCCGTCATTATTGTGAAGTGTTCTGGGGCGACAGTTCGAGTCACTTCGGAGATGAGAGCGCGAGGAAAAATTATGAAAAAATAACGGCGACGCCGAGTGCTTTTCTGTGTCGGCAAACCTACAGAGGCTTCAGCTCCTTGTTTAGTGAAGCTTCAGTGAACTTGAAGATGTCAGCAGAGAAACACCGCCGTCTTTTGTGCTGTCAGGAATACGAGCAGACTCCGAAACAGCAGTGAGAGCTGCAGAAATAGTGTGTTCATAGAAATGTACTTGGGATGAGCAAAACGATATTTTCATAAGTCAGTGGGGTCTGAACGACTAGTGATTTTTCTCTCAAAAGTTTGACATCTGTTTAAATCACGTGCACAGGCTCTATTGTTTCGGTAGCCTAATAAGATGTTAAACGTTTACGGAAACCTCAATATTTCATCTCAGGACGTAGTCGTAGCTCCATGACACACATATAGAAACACTCTGCACATTCTTGCTCCTTAGACTTATAAGCCCAAAGGTCAGGATCAAGACTGCTTAAGGTCCTGCAATTAAGGTCAATTCACAATGGCACTTGACTGTCTAAATCCTAAATCTTTTTAGGGAGTAGCTAGGTAAGTATAGTGTGCATGCAGAACATTTCAGGCTTGAGACTTTTTTATGATGCATTTTGCGTGCAATACTGTGCCTTGTACAATCTGTGATGCCAGTACCTGTTAGACAGATAAAAAGAATGATAGATAGATAGAATGACAGATAGAACTATAGAACGATAGAATGATAGATAGACAGACAGACAGATAGATAGACAGATAGATAGATAGATAGAACGATAGATAGAATGATAGAAAGATAGATAGACAGTAGGGCTGTGCGATATTGAAGAAAAATGCGATATGCGATACCTTGTAAAAAAATGCGATATTCGATATGCGATACGATATTGCTTAAAGTGTGTAAAATCAATTTCAATTATATTTAAAAATATTTAAAAATGAAAATTATATAACCAATTTGTTTCACATTCTTTCTTCAGATATCGCACGCCTTTGCGATATTTACATTTGCGATATTTCGATATATCGTGCAGCCCTTATAGACACAGACAGACAGACAGACAGACAGACAGATAGACAGATAGATAGATAGATAGATAGATAGATCGAACGACAGAACAATAGATAGATAGATAGATAGATAGATCGAACGACAGAACAATAGATAGATAGATAGATAGATAGATCGAACGACAGAACAATAGATAGATAGATAGATAGATAGATCGAACGACAGAACAATAGATAGATAGATAGATAGATAGATCGAACGACAGAACAATAGATAGATAGATAGATAGATAGATCGAACGACAGAACAATAGATAGATAGATAGATAGATAGATCGAACGACAGAACAATAGATAGATAGATAGATAGATAGATCGAACGACAGAACAATAGATAGATAGATAGATAGATAGATCGAACGACAGAACAATAGATAGATAGATAGATAGATAGATCGAACGACAGAACAATAGATAGATAGATAGATAGATAGATCGAACGACAGAACAATAGATAGATAGATAGATAGATAGATCGAACGACAGAACAATAGATAGATAGATAGATAGATAGACAGACAGACAGACAGACAGAACGACAGATAGAACGATAGATAGAACGATAGATAGAACGATAGACAGAGGGACAGACAGACAGACAGACAGACAGACAGACAGATAGACAGATAGACAGATAGACAGATAGATAGATAGATAGATAGATAGATAGATAGATGAAATTAGAAACATCTTCAGCTAAAGAACACGTGGACATGCTTAACTCTCAGAGGAGGTTGTGTCTCTAACACATCCCCTTTAAAGCAGCACAGCTAAAAATGAAACACTTGCAACCTCACTAATCGACCAGTTGAGTGTCCTGACCATCCCTAAACCATACGCCCACTGAAGAGCTCCGAGTAGAGGAGTTTGGTGGTCATCTACAAGCGCCGCATGCGACATTAAACATTTAAAACACCCCACCCACCACGGCCGGGCTATTTTTTACAACTTTATCCTCTCATTATTAATTTGTAATAACCTTTAAGGCTTTTTGATGTCATACATATTTCACAGAGAGATATCCTTCCTCTTTTACAGCTCTCACGTCGGGCTGTCAAATGACGGATCACCGGCACGGCGTGAAGGTGTGTCATCACCTGCTATAATTAGCAGTCGCTCGGAACAAAGAGAGACATTAACCTAGACCTGCGCGTCTGCACGAGTCTGTTAGTTTGTGTGAAAACATTATATCAGAAATTAGGCACGGCACAACTGACGCTGCATGTGTGAATGATGTCTGTTTTTACGGCTGCGAGTGTTTGCAGGTTATTTTAAAAGTCCCGACATGTGAAAAATGGCGCTGGTGATGAGCAGCTAATAATTTCAAGCCACTTAGGCATGTATGAATATGACCTGCGAGGCCTCGATCCTCCCCTCGCGCGGTATAAATCAGCAGCAGGTAGAACGAGACCCAGAGGAGCTACGGTGAACGCTGATGAGTCCCATAATTCTCCAGGCTGGGACTTCCTCCTCCCTGACCACCTGGATAACGGCCAAACCTCCGCAGATAGAGCCGGAACGTAAATTCAGTCTGTTTGTTTAAATGCCAGCTTCTTGGCCGGACACGTTCACTGTAATAGCACTTCCTCTTGGTGACCCAGATGATGCATACAAAACCAGGATTTTAAGTCAACAGGAATAACCCTATTTACTGCATAATACACACTTCCTGATCTTATTTTTCCAAGAAATAGAAAGTACAGAGTAAAGTTTCTCTGAAACGACTTTACTTTGTGTCCTACAGTACATCACTAAGCCCCTCCTATACTTCAACCCTTTCTCTCCAGCACTCACTTTTCAGGATCCAATCAATTCATTATCTATGAATAAAGTTCATTTTACAAAAGTAAAATGGGTTGTGAAAGCAGTTTCACACACACTTTTAAAGAAAGAAAATCATGCTTTGGTGAATCATAAAAGTCATAATTATGACATTAAAAAATCTCAATTATGACAAAAATTCATAATAATGACAATAAAATGACAAGTCATAATTATCAACTTTATGTCTCATAATGACTTAGTATGTGATACTTTAGACTTATGTAATAATTTCAACTTATGTCATAATTTTCACTTTTTATCTTAATTTAAGTCATAATTGAGATGTCAATTTCAACTCTTCAATTTCTGCTTTTTTCTATACTATTTATCTATATATTTATCTATAACTATTTATCAAATAGTATGCATGTAATTTTACTTTATCTCATAATTATGACTGTCAACACTATCTCAATTTTGACTTTTTGTCGTAATTTTGACTTATGACACAGTTTCAACTTTTTATCACTTAGTATTTGTCATTTAATTTTATCTCAAATTATGACTTAGTATGTCAATTCTGACTTATCTCAAACTTGACATTTTGTCAATTTTGACTGTCATTATCAATTATATCGTCATAATTTCAACTTTATGACTTAGTATGTCATAATTTTGACCTTTTATCTCATAATTATGACATAGTATCTCATAATTTCAATATTTTAGCTCATAATTATGATTTAAAGCGGTTTGTTTTTTTTATGTGATTGAAATGGGCTTCCATATATTTCCTAAACAGCTGCTTGCTACAGTAACTAGTCAGTCGCTGCACATAGTCTGACCTGGAAACAATTATACTACTGAAAATGATAAATGATATTTAGTATAATACGAGCCCTTGTGTTTAATACAGTAAAGCCAGACCTAATGTCTGTACCTTAACCCAGTACATACAGAGTTATGGAAAAGAGTGTCAGTAAGTGGGAATCATGGGATATCAGCGATCAACAAACCTCTCCCATAATGCATCAAACTGAAAAGATAAAAAATCCTGAAAAACACAAGATAGTGAAATCGAACAAATCTACATTACATGAGGCCAGAGTCATAGACTAAATGCTGAATCAAACAACAGTGGGGCCACTGTAGCAGTGTATTATGGGTGTTTCTTCAACTATACCATCCATATATACATCTAATATATATATATATATATATATATATATATATATTAGAGGTCGACCGATAGTGGATTTTGCCGATACCGATAGCTAGGTTGGACCACACTGGCCGATACCGATTAATTAACCGATAGTTTTAAAATTGATACTG
>NW_015554181.1:1372203-1376082 GCF_001515605.1 Sinocyclocheilus anshuiensis
TATATATCCATATAACTATACGCACATAGATAAAACTCAATATTTCACATTTTTATATAATCGGACAATGATTTGACAACTAGGCTGGAAATAAATAAATAAAAATAAATGGCTTACATTTATTCCACTTTTTGTTAGTTACACTTTATTTAAAGGTGTCCTGGTTGCAGTCAATGGATTTTCATATTCCAAGACTGAAAATCTGGATCTGGGCCAAGAGTAAAACAATAAAATTGATACATAAAACATTTGAAAAGTAGCAAAAATAAGTTGAAAACTGTTCATTTAAACCAAAATTTGCCCCGGGCCATAAACGTGCCTGATGTTGAAGAAACACCCTGTTATTGTTTGCTGGCATCTGTTGTAGTATCTATAGTGCTTGCTAGTCGTCTCAATTACCGATTGTTACTTTCAAATCTCTCTGCAGTTAAAAGGAAGCAAACACTGGAACGTGACGGTGAAAGTCACAAAGAAGCCGTGCTGCTATTTATATGTCAAAAAGATGCAGTTAGCATTTAAATGACACTTCGCATTACACACTCCTCATCCCTGATGAAACAAGCCTTAAAAACAATATAAATAGAGTCTTCTGGGTCACAGATCGTGCGCAGGTGAACTGGATTAACCACGGTAAACATCGTCCTCTGTCTGTTAGATAAACCCTCACGAGTGATGGATCATTGACAGTATGAATAAAGTGGATAAGAATCTGTACGACTTGAAAACAGATGCAATTAAATGTATATTAAATCCCTGTGAATCATCTGCTAAATCTTAAAAGACATATTTGAAAGTCACATAAAGAAAGTGCACAGTGGCAGCGGTGCGTGTGAAGAGCACGGCGTGACTGCCTGTGCATGCTTGAACTGCGGGACTGGAGACACTGAGCTGATTTAGTCAGGGAATAGATGTCTGTCCTTCAGACCACTGGATAAAATTGGTCTCAATATGAAATGTAATAAAACGGCACTATCGCCAGATCTCTGTGCACCTCCAGTCATTCTTCACATCTCTGCTATATACAAACACACACGCGGTGGCTCACAATAACAGCAGTGAACTCGTGTTGGGGAAGCTGCTCTGAAACTCTAGCTAGAAACACTCAATTTCACACAGATAAAATCAATAAGCAACAGCATTTGCAACCCATTTAAATGCATCATTATGTGATGCATTTCTGAGAAAAACAGGATATTCAACAGGACTTGATTTTATCCATCAGGAATTGATAGGATGGTAAAAAAACATCCATGTATAAGGAAGACGGTTAAAATAAGAGGGACATCTGCCAAAAATCACATCTGAAAAAAAAAAATCACCCTCTCCCAAACCTACTTTCCCATCCATACTTGACCATAGTATAGTTTAATAAAAATGATCAAAACAAATATATAAATAACACACACACACACACACACACACACACACACACACACACACACACACGTAGTATTTTTCTTCTGAAACAATCATTAGCAGATTAATTCTGATTAAATTAATGTATAATCTTAATTTAATTATATATTCTGCTTTTTTCAGATTTTTTTGTTACAAAAACAGTGTCAATTAACTTATTTAACTTATTATTTAGAATTTTTTACAATTATTTAATTACATACAGCAATCTGCTATTTTTTCAATTTTCAGTTATAAAAACAATGTCACTATCAATTAAGGTGACTGCATCAAAACTGAACACACTAAATACAACAAATAAACTTTTAAAAAACAGCTGAAATATTTATTTTGCTACAACTGATGTGATCAATGATCAACTAAAACCATCAGAACTGCTGAAATGAATCAGATTAATTTCCTAGTGTTACCTGGAAGACAGCAAGAGAGAGAGGTTTTCTAGGAGAGTGTTTGATTATCACCTCACCTCGCGAGTCTGTGAGTGCAGTATGACACAAATCCAGTGATGGAACATTCTGTCACACTAGGCTACTTTTACTTGTTACTGGAAAAGTTAAACTATGAAAACAGCTGAACTACTGCCACCCTACAGACAAATGCAGTTACAGTAAGTTAGCAGCACTACTACTATTACTGTAGCTAGCTTCTCTCTAACAGCAACCTACTGATCTCAGCTCTGTTCGTTTGATGATAGAAGGAAAATAAATCTTATCAGAGCTGTGAGCTCAGTGCAGGACTAAAGGTGATGCTCTGCACTCAAAAGAAACGTAAACCTGTTCTCCGGCTGGTTCTTTCACACCTGTCAGCGGTCAATAGCTACTCTGGAAAAGAGGAAAAATTAAAAAGAGAGGCCTTGACACTAATCCCTCGAGACCCAATTAAAAGGGTGACAATCACCATCACCACAGGAACCCAGAGGATGAATAGATGCCACTTTAATTGAACTAAACGCTTGCTTCAGAAGAAACCTGAGTGAGATTATTAACAGGTACACAAATATTTGAGAGCAAACGTGATCAGGAAATGAGCGCTCGGTTTCTCTTCCCACCTGATATGAAGTTAATCGTGAAGATATGCTAAGAGTTAAAATCATTCATGTAGCACAAAGATACACACTGAAGGAAGTTGATTTTGCTGTCAAGAACATTTGCGTGTCATATCTCACCCCAAAATCCAAGTAAAGAAATAAGAAATTACATTTTTCCTAATTATTATTATTTTATTTTTTTTGCAGTGTGACATTACAACAGTTAGGCACATTTAACCCCAAAATTCTCTTTACTGCAATAAATAAATAAATATATGTATACACACATATGAAGAGTTTGGTTCCAAAATGCTATAAATCCATTTTGATTAATTTGAGTAAAAATGTGTTTTATTTACCAAGAAAGTGGCAAGATGAAAACCACTATTTTCTGTTTCAAACTTTCACATAGCATCTTTAGGTTATAATAACATTAAAAATTAAAATCCAGATTTTGATTTTCAAAGATTTATTATAAAATTGTATTATTTTTTTCCCAAAATGCAATAAATCCATGACGTTTTTTTTTTCCCCAAAATGCAATAAATCCATTGAATTAATATAAAAGTTATTTTTCATATTGAAACTGTTGAAAATACACAACATAGTAAGTTGATCCACATATGACAGCCTCTGAACTTGGTCAATACTAATCTTATATGCAGGCACTGGACTAAAAATACATTCAATCAGTCATCGCTCCCAAAATGAATTCAACGGGTCATCTTGTTAATGCTATAAATTAATTAATAATTGATAATTGATTGTTAATTGTTAATTGATAAATTAACAATAAAAGAAAATTTCATCATGAAAATACATGAACAACAATATCACATTAAACCACAGAAATTTCAAAATGACATTTCCCTTACATTCAACTTCCAAAAGTGCATTCATCTTTGCCATGTTACATTCATTTAGTTGACTAGTGCTATACGCTGTATTAACAAAAACATTAATGGCATAAATAAAAACACATACACTGACAAGCTTCGCAATATCACGTTCATAATCAAATGCGACTCATCTGCGATTATGAACGCGATATAGCAGTGGTCTACGGCTTTGTGTATTAAATGCCACTCCATCTGAAAGCATGTGCTGGAGATTTACTACTAATCACAGAACCGGCTTTACTGACGAGATGCGCATGACAATCGCATGCGATTTATCCTGCAGCCCTAATTTTTTTGTTTGTTTGATGATCACAAAGTACAAAATAGATGAGGAAAACTAGGATGCATTCAAAGCGCCGCCATTACTGTCTAGAGTGCGTGGAATGGTGCGCTGTGATTGGTTGAGGGTTGAGTCAGCGGATATTGCGTAAAATTAAAAATGTACTTTTCAATAGCGACCAGATACATTACTGATTTTGGCAGAAACTCAAATTTTTTTAAAATGGCGTTTATCGCGTTTTGGAACCAAACTCTTCA
>NW_015554181.1:1377387-1391979 GCF_001515605.1 Sinocyclocheilus anshuiensis
TGTCGTGTCGTGCCGCATCCAGTGTAGCATCACTGATTATAATGAGTTTTATAGTATTTTGCCACGCCGCACAGCTCGCATCCTGTAGACGGTGTATTTAACTTTCTTATTTAGGCTACTTTCTTGTTTAACTATTATTTCTTTGATATTTATTTTAGTGTTTTGCAGGCTACGTATTCACTGACGGAAGTGTTAAAATAAACATGCACGTTTGTTAATAGATGATTGAGCCTCATTTATTATTATTTGTGTTTCAAAATACATATATATATATATATATATATATATATATACAGAGTTTATTTGCAAAAACAGATAACTCCATTTTTATTTATTTTCAGAAATCATGTTTTTTTATTGTGCATTCCAAGTAATATCAATCAAACTGCAATAATAATAACTCCAACAGTCGTTTTTTGGCAAAAGCAGATAACTCCACATTTTAAGTTTCAGAGTTACCAAAAAAAAAACAGAAAAAGAAAAAACTTGTTTTATCTTTGTAATCTCCTCAGTTGACAATGTAGATGCCTGATAAACGTTGTTGTTGAGATCATAGACTGTATGGTTGTGATTCGACACAATACAGGGAGCTTTTCCCTCACCATTGTAATGCGCTGCTTTTGCAAGGTTCCGTGAAAACGTTTCAGCTTTCATTTTCTTTTTATGCCCTGAAGAATATATCACAATTCATCAAGTTCGTCAAAATGATCCATCCTCGATCACTTTTAGTCAGCTTTGACAAAACTCCTCTCAGCTAGCGCCTTTTCAAAGTGAAAGTAGTCTTGTCACCTGACCTGAATACAGCGCACTGATTCGCTAAAATATCGGTTTCTTATCGGCTTCTGTTCACAAACGACAAAGGCACTTGTCGGCTTCTGCAGTAAAACGTGAACTCGCTTTGCCTTGAAAGTGGACAAAACCAGCTTTTTGACAAAACGTGTTTAGGGTTCAGATCGCGCTATATGTGGAGAATAATGCACGCCAATCAGTTCTTTTTTTTTTTAAGTGGCGTCTATCAGTTTTTGCAAGTATATTATATTATAATCATTCATACAATGAATTCAAACAATCATAAAATATTATAGGTCGGTCGGTCGGTCGATAGACAGACAGACAGACAGACAGATAGAATATATTGAATTCATTGTATGAACTTGTTAACAAGTGTAAATATTTAGGGTCAGAGGTTTGATCAAATCATCCATTTCTCAAGATTTAGAACTTAGGAAGCCGCAGATTTCTGATCTAAACGGTCAAAGAAAGATGATTTGTTTTATGGAGACTCCTGGTTTTTCCTGCAGGAGAAAATAAGACTCAATGTCTTTTTGGTGTTTCTTCCGCTGGGTTTTTCTGAACTCTCTGCTGTTGAGCGCCACACCAGCTTCTCACACAGCCAAATGTTAATTAGTATTGTGCTTAATCCGATACTGGAGAGCCCCAAACTGTCAGGTCATATTATAAACAATCGGCCTCAGCGTTAGCGCAAATGACATGTCACGGCGCTATCTCTCCCCGCAAAACGCTCCCAAGGTACTAATTGGCCTACTTTATGCTCTCTCTTTGAATTGCCATTTCTCTTTTCGTTTGGGGTATTAGTCTTGACAACCATCGATCTGTAATGTGCAGCATTCTACTGTATGTTTTCCAAGAAAAATAAACAGAGGACGGCAAAGGCAATGAATTAATTAATGCCTCCCGCTCTGACGTAGCGACTGTAACTCTGTAGGCGAGTGGCTTTTGTTTGCGAGCGAATAAAGGATTGCGTGAAACTCCAGAGGAGAATGAAAGTTCAAACACTTTGCCAGCAGCAAAGTAAGTGTAACTTTTCTCCTCTTAAATTATTTAAGATTAGCAACATCATTTTATCAATCTATCGATCTCTCAGCAGAAAGATGAAAATGGAAAAATAATGAGGGAGATGAATGCCGCGTAAAGAACATCAATGTGCAAAATTTAATTATCTGCTGTGGTGGAAAAAACAAACAAACTGTTGTCTGTTTTCTAAAACAAAAAGAAGCGGTTAATATTTTTTCCTTCTCTGCATATTTTAATTACCAGATCAATCATAACTACGTATGGTGCGCTGCTTGCGAGAGAGAGAGAGGAGAAAATTGCAAGTCTAAATTAAAAACAATAGTTTTACTTTAAAGTCGGCGCTCTTTTGAAGTCTAAATTAAAATTTCAGGTACCTTTAGGAGAGGCAGCTTCACAAAGTTATGATATTCAATTAGTGTGTTTAGATTCCACTGAAATTACACTTCACAGCTCGACACCATGTTCAATGAAAACTCTGGAGATTCCAGACTTCTGTTGCCCTAAACAGACAGTGGGAGTTCAAACCGACGCAGGAGCCTTTGGAAGAAAAATAATGGATCCTTTAGCCAGATGAAATTCTCTGTGATGCACAGACTATTGTTCAATCAGACTCACAATATCTGCTGCTGCCTTCCAGATTTTAAGTGCACATGAACGCCACAGCCGTGCTGCAATCACCAGTGGGAAAGACTTTTAAAGTGTATCAATTAAAGAATCATCATTTAGTTCACATGCATCTTGTGTCCTGTTGATGAAAAGTGATATGCATGTGCACAGCAAAATTATGACTTCTGAATTCCTAAGAAAGCTTCCCAGAAGGAAGCTGATCTTTCGATATAGGTGAATCTCATAAAACCTGTCAAGAACATATTTGGGTCACATATCACCCCAAAATAAAATAAAAATGATATTTGTCATAAAGACAATGAATCCTATTTTTTTAATTTAATTTATTTTTTTATTTCTGAAAATTAAGCACATTTAACCTCCAAATGTAATAATAATAATTATTATTATTATTATTTCCTTTTCATTGCTGTAATGCAAATATTTTAGATATCATAAAAAGCTTATACATTATGGAAGTATGTGTTGTACTGCCTTTAAGGTTTTCTGATCTAAATAAAACTAGTTTTTAAAAAAAGCTAATAAATAAATCAAATGAAATTATAAATGAAATTATGAAAGTATAAATCATAAAAAATAATGCAAATAAAAATAAAATAATTAATTAATTTACTAATGTATTAAATTGCTGAAAATAAGAACTATAATTCCACGTCACATCTGGCTCGAGTTTTGTTCATGTTTATTGTTCTAAGTTCATGTCTTTTATTTTGTAATTCATCATAATCTTGTTCATGGTTTTATGTCATATGATCCGCTTCCCGCTTGTTCCTGGGATCATGTCCTCATTGGTTCATTGTCTGCTTATTTTGTTATCAGTTCTGTCTTCTCACTGGTTCACAGTCATTGTTTTATCATCTTGTTTGGTGGTTTTTGTCATAGTCTTGTTTTAAGCCCGGATGTTTGCCATGTTTTCTTGTGTTTTGAAGTATGTTATGCTGTTACGCTGGCTTCTGTTTCTGTTTTATGTCTTGAAACTCAGAAGAAGATATTTTGAAGAATGTGGGTAGCCAAACATTTGATGGTGGCCATTGACTTCCACAGTATTTTTTTCCATACTATGGAAGTTTATGGCTACGGTCAACTGTTTAGTTACCAACATTCTTCCAAATATCTTCTTTTGTGCTCAACAGACAAAAGAAATTAGTGCTGTCAAATGATTAATCGCATCCAAAATAAAAGTTTTGTTTACATGTATGTATGTATGCTGTGTATATTTATTATGTATATATAAATACACACACATGCATGTATATATTTCAGAAAAATATGTTATGTTTATATATTAAATATATTTATTTATAATATAAATTATATGAATATAAATATAGACATGTAAATATTTTCCAAATATATACTGTAAGTGTGTGTATTTATATATACATAAATATACACAGTACACACACATATATTATGCAAACAAAAACTTTTATTTTGGATGCGATTAATCGTTTGTCAGCACTAAAAGAAATATACAGGTTTGAAACAACTTGAGGCTGAGGAAGTGACACAATTTTCATTTTTGGGTTAATTTTCCATTTAAATTCATAGTTTGTGTTTATGTTTTTGGATCATCGTCGATTTGCAACATTACACACAAAAGAAACAAAAAGGACATGTTTTCATGAGATTCGCCCAAATTGATTCTACAATATCACTCAAATGGTGATCGCTTTGAAATCGCAATTTCCATATTTTCCCTGGAAGACCTAAACGCAGCATATGCAGATGACATGTAAAAGTGCAACAGCCATACTTTGCTTCACACACGCGCCGCTGCACATTTCCACAGATGAATAAGCTCTGCTCTTGGTTTCGAGGCTGACGAAGACGCCATTTATCTCCACCAGCTACATACCAGCAAATGGTCACAATTATACACGAATCCTCCACTCACACGTTCACTTCACACTTCTGAACGGTCCACGTCACAGTCAGCTGTCCTTGTTTTTTGTGTTTTTGGGTTTGAGACGTGCAGCTCATTTGGCTTGACTGAGCTGATGGCACTCTGCAAACACATGTCACCGCTTTGATTACAAACACTAATGCCGCTATCTGACTCAGCTCCTGTGTTCTGTCAGAGCAGATAGCGTGTCCCCGTCCTCCCCCCGCCTCAAGTCTCAGTTTGTGTGAAAGAGAGCTGTTTATTTCTTTTGGCATGTCCTCGGCCGGCGCCCCACCACCCATTTCACACGTTTTTATTGGCTAATTTGAGTGCGTTCGTGCCAGCGAGCCACGGCTCACTCCTCGACATCCACGAACGTGCATCGCAGATCGAGAGAATCTGGCCTCGTTTCTACACGTCATGTGTTTCAGGGCCGTCGTCTACTCTGCCAGCTTTGACCGCTTACATGTGGTCACATTTTTATATCCACTCTCCATATACAGAACATCTGCTTTGAGGGATAAAATGAATCTAAATACATTCAACAGTTTACCATTCTCATTACTGGAATTAATGAATGAATGAATTAATTAATTCATGAAGAAATAACAGAAAACTTAGCACATTTAACCACCACATTTCTATCACTGTAATGAATGAACGAACGAATGAATGAATGAATGAAAAAATGACAGAAAACATAGCACATTTAACCACCAAATTTCTATTACTGGAATGAACGAACGAACGAACGAACGAATGAATGAATGAATGAATGACAGAAAACATAGCACATTTAACCACCATATTTCTATTACTTTAATGAATTAATGAATACATAAATAAATTAAAATTTTTAACATTTTACTTCTAAATTTTTTTGCAATAAATAAATAAAATCTACATATTTAACTACTAAAAGTTTCATTTCTGTAATGCAATAAATACATGAATAAATAAAATTTAGCACATTTAACTCTTTTCATATTTAAAACTTTCATGCAAAAATAAAATAAACACATCTAACCCCTACATTTTTATTACTGAAATTAAATAAATAATAAACTAATCATAAAATAAAAATAAGTCAAAATTTTGCATATACAGTACAATGTACTATTTTGTAAAAATTGAATTTACAACAGTATGCAGAACAACAGATAAATGGTTGGATGACGAATGAAAGAATGGAATGATAGAAAGAACGACAGACAGAGCAATGGATGGATGGATGAACGATAGAAAGAATGATGGATAGGAACAATGGATTGACAGATGAATGAATGAATGAATTAATTAATTAATGAATGGATGGACAGATGCATGGATGGTCTGATGGAATGATAGAAAGAATGATAGATAAAACAATGGATGGATGGAGCAACTGAAAGAATGTCAGACAGACGGATGGACAGATAGACGACAGAATGATATAGAGATTGTTAGACAGAATGATGGATGGATGGATAGAATGATAGAATTATATTTTAAATTCATTTTCAAAAGAGTTTTGTGTTAAAAAAGGTATTTTACCAGCTTGATCAAAAAAGATGTTAAAAATAACATGATATCACTTCTGTTTCTTTCATCATGCTGGAAGCAGAAGGTCACGTTGAGTGCATTGCATTGTGGGATACAGCTGAATACTGCACATTTTGGCAAACAGTGAGGAACCAAATTAGCATGGGTATTTCCTCCAGGTGTGTGAAGTCTCAAGACAAAGAGATGCTGCAGATGCTCTTTAAAGGTGCGCCGTACGTCTGACCCTATTTCTGTGACACCAGAGCGATGGCTGTTTTGTCTGCGACTGTGTGTGTGTGTGTGTGATCTTCCGTCTCTTTATATATAAAGTGTATAATCAATATAATGTAGTTATTGCAATATGTGTATATTGAACACATATTGCAATAACAACTACATTATATTGATTATATACCTCATTATATACCATTATATTGATTATATACCTCCATTGTTGTTTCTGGAATCTAGCATATTGCCACTTGTAATTATTGTAAAAAATACTGTTTTGATCTTGATCAAATCATTTTACTATTTAGCATTTTTAGAAGCAGCAAAAAATAAAACAAAATAAACAAAACTCAAATATACACTAAAATAAATGAGCACGCTTTTTTGTCTCTGATAAATGGCATGTGTTCCTCACTCTTGAATAGCTGCAGCCGCCGCTGTTCTTACGCCGATGCTGTGTCCGCAAACAAGTCTAACATTTGCACAGCAGTGCCGTCACTCGGGCGTAGCATCTCTGGAGCTCGAGACCTCGTACTGTCAGGACTGTAAAAATTAAAGCCTCCACTGACGACACCCTGCAAAATGTGCTGAAGCGCATCAATTCCACCTGGCTACAGCGAGAGGGACCTATTTATAAAACACACACACACACACACACAGGAACATGAACACACTGTCTGTACAAACGCCACTCTAAATGACAAATGTCTTGTCCGTACTCATGCAGACAAGGCATTAGTTTTAGCTGCATAACAAACCAGTGCTCAGCGGCGAGGGCCGACGCGTGCTAAACAGCTGTAGTGCTACAGGATCTCAAACACACACACTTACAGCAGTCTGAGCACAGCCATTCATGCATGCTACAGACACACTGAGCCATGGTGCTCGTGGGTGATGCAGGTTAAGTCCAGCCTGCAATGTGTCCCAATTTCATTTCCACTCTCTAAACAATACTTCTGTCACTGTACAAAAAAAAGAGAGAGAGAAAATATATAATATAACCTCTCTATACTTACTTAAAAAATAGTAATAAATATTCAATTAAATGGTAATACTATAATAGTTTTTAAAAATATTTTGCTTTTGTTTTAGTTTTAGTAAAGTGTTTTAGTCCATTTTAATTTTAGTTACATTTTTAGTAATGTTGTTTTGCATTTTTATCACTTGTATGAGCTTTTTAAAAAAATGTTTATATAGTTTTTATTCATTTTTATTTCAAGTTTTAGTTATTTTAGTACATCAAGTTAAATTTAATAAAAATTATAAATATTGCCTTGGTAACTAACTGAAGAAAATTATAATAATACATAAATAATACAAATAAAATTAATTGTAATAACTGCTATTTATTATTGTAATATTTACAGGATTGTATTAATTATTGTAATATTATATTACAAAACTGGAATCTAGCATATTGCCACTTGTAATTATTGTAAAAAATACTGTTTTGATCTTGATCAAATCATTTTACTATTTAGCATTTTTAGAAGCAGCAAAAAATAAAACAAAATAAACAAAACTCAAATATACACTAAAATAAATGAGCACGCTTTTTTGTCTCTGATAAATGGCATGTGTTCCTCACTCTTGAATAGCTGCAGCCGCCGCTGTTCTTCATCTGATGTCCTACATGCAACTCACTGCGTGGACATTTAGTCACTAATGCAAAAAAGCAAGCAGTTCGATGCATGTTTACGGTGTTTTATTGAGGCTGAAGTCTCGGTGTAGAATTGGTTTGACATGCTTTTGGACAACTTAGGCAGCTTGTAAAACGAGGAACAAATTAGCTTACGCATACAGTTATGCTTTCTGTAAGCTGCATATGCAAAGAATAAATTAGTTTCTAATGCACTCAGACTCAATATGCAGCTGTTTGCATTCACGAAAAAGTACCATAATTTTATTTATTTTTTTTCGCACATGGTAACATTGTATTATTATGACTCTTGACTATGATAAAGATGATAAATCACAGTTTTCTGTGAAGTACTAAGGTATATTAAAGGAATAGTTCAACCAAAAATTTAAATTTGCTGAAAATTTACTCACCCTCAGGCCATCCGATATGTAGATGAGTTTGTTTCTTCATTGGAACAGATTTGGAGTAATGTAGCATCCATCACTTGTTCACCAATGGCTCCTCTGCAGTGAATGGGTGCCGTCAGAATGAGAGTCCAAACAGCTGATAAACACATCACAATAATCCACAAGTAATCCACACCACTCCAGTCCATCAATTAATATGTTGAGAAGTGAAAAGCTGTGTGTTCGTAAGAAACAAATCCATCATTAAGATGTTTTAACTCCATAATAACACTTCCTCCTGTGGAAAAGTCCATCACTTGTTTTCCTCTCACATCAAAATCCACCCACATATTTGTTTAGAGCTGCTTTGGCTTGTAGACGGTGTTTGATCTGTGCAGATATCTCTCCTGATTCAGACCAGACTTTTTTTCACCAGAGAAAGCAAAATTATAGATAGAAGACACGTATTTTAGCTGGAGGCAATGGTTTGAAGTTAAAACATCTTATTGATGGATTTGTTTCTTACGAACACACAGCGTTTTTCTTCTCAAGACGTTAACTGATGGACTGGAGTGCTGTGGATAATTGTGATGTTTTTATCAGCTGTTTGGACTCTCATTCTGACGGCACCCATTCACTGCAGAGCATCTATTAGTAAAAAAAATGATGTAATGCTACATTTCTCCAAATCTGATGAAGAAATACACTCATCTACAAGTTATGCTTTCCGTTCACTATCAGCACACTGTAAACAGATCATGATAAAAGCTCTGATTTATCTGAGACCTGGCGAGAAAAACACATGAATTGTCATGTTTGACTGAACGATGCCTTCAAAGTGTAGTAATTAGGGTGACCATACGTGCCATTTTCCCAGGATGCGTCCTGGCCAGGATTTCTATATTGCCTAAAATATCTAGGTTTTGGCTTTGTTCGCGTGTGCAGACCGATCGGTGTATGACATCAAAATACCATACAGACGGTTCCTTATGCTTTGAAAATGCTCTCGAGGTACTTTGATGTCAAACACCGATCGATCTGAGCTGCGCTGCTTTTAAAGGGGTCATATGATGCGATTTCAAGTTTTCCTTTCTCTTTGGAGTGTTACAAGCTGATTGTGAATAGATAAGATCCCTGAAGTTGCAAAGACTAAAGTCTCAAAACCAAAGAGATATTCTTTATCAAAGTTAAGACTCTGCCACGCCCCCCTAAAACGGCTCGTTCTAACACGCCCCCACATATCTACCTCACTATGTGGAAATATTTGCATAATGCCGGCCAAATGTTCACGCAAAGAAAGGAGGCGTGGTTTCAGTAACTGCAGTTAGTGTTGAAGCAGCCATGTCAGGGAGACGCTGTGTGTTTCTAGGCGAAAGCAAAAGCACTTTATTTGGCCTTCCGAAAGCAGATGCATTTAGGAATCTTTAAGATTACTTACAACAGAACAGCAATGCATTTTATGGACGACCGTTTCGTGAACCTAGGAGAGGAGGTAATTCTGACTTTGCTATGACAATCTGGCGCTTCTGAATCTCTCACACACCATGATTGGTCCATTATGTACAATGCCTGCATGTTATTGGTCAAACTACTTTTCGATCATTACCTTCAGCAAGCATGAAAACAGGAAAAAACAAAGCCAAAACAAATCCTGGCAAGGATGCGTCCTGAGAAAATGGCACGTATGGTCACCCTAGTAGTAATGCAATAAATGCAGTAGATTATGCAGGGCTAAAGCTCACACTTCTGTGAACCGCACGTGTGAACTCTCTCCCACACGGGCACAAGAGAGTGTGAGAACAGAGAGAGAGACAAAGAGAAAGCAGCAGAGATCACACCCCGCTAACATGTGCCGGACACGGGTGATAAAGTCGGGGAGGAGAGGAGAAGAGAGTCCCGGTTTCAGGCCTGCTGCAACCTATTTATATCAGCTCTGTGGGCTGCGGCCACCGGCGTGACAGGAATACCTAATGGACCTGCAGCTCGTGAACCTGCTAGTGTGGTTCAGCCTGTGACAGCTGTAGTCATTAGCACATTAGAATGTGTTCTAGGACTAAATAGGGACACTGAGGTAGGTTGAAAGTTGTAGAATACAGAACTCATTTTCACATTTTCTGAAGAGAGCGTGAGCGGTGTTTGCCCGTGCAAAACTCGACGCTACGACGCTAGGGTGTTCTGGGAGGTTTTAATTGCATTGCTAAGGTGTTTTGGGTGGTTTCTAGTCGGGTGACCCAAATCAAAAAAGCCCATCCTAAAAGTTTCTCTGATATTCGAGTCTCTAGACAGGGCTTGAGGATTCAATGTAATAAAAACAGCACAACAAGCCACATGATTTGAGGTAACATTTATATATGCAGTACAAACGGTGCAGGATGAGTTATGGGCTTAATACTTGCGCTTATGGGCAGTGTCGTTATTGTTACCAAAAGTATTAAAAACTGTTTTCGTTATTGAAATAAATTACATAAAATATAAATATTAGATGAATATAAATATTAGATGAAACAAGTTTATGCTGAAGCAATAAAATGACAAGCTAAAATTCAAAAATAAAGGTAAATGAAAAAAAGTACAAAAATTATTTAAAATAAACTAAACAAAATAACAAAATAAAATAAACATTAAAATAAAAATACACAAATAAAAGCTAATTCAAAATTAATAAATTCATATTTACTATATTCTTGTTTTGTTATTGTTAACTAAAACTATTAAAAATCATTTTCATTATTTAAAAAAGCTGAAATAAAAAAATGAATAATGAAAAATGTAAACTTAAATTAAGAATGTTGCCTTAATAACTAAAATAAAAAAAGTTTAAGTTGAAGCACTAAAATCTCTAAAACTAAAAAAAAGCTGAAGCTAAACAGAAATTAAAACTAAAAACTAAAAAAAGAAGTAAACCTAAACCTAAAATTTAAAGAAAAAGTTAAACAGAAATAAAAAATAAATGAAAAAGTACAACAAAATGACTCAAATCTAAATCAAATTAAGATTAACCAAAATATAAAAATAAAATCTAAATGGAAAAATAAATCAATAAAATAGTTAATAAAATAAAATAAATACATATAGTATATATACTATTATATATTAAAGTATATATTATACAAACTTATAAAGTATAAATTATAAAAAAAAATTTCCAAACCTAATCAGTAACAGTAATTCTTGCTTTAGCAAACAGCGCTAAAAAGGACAGGTCTATTGACGGTCACACTTTTCACATCTGAAAAGTAAAACAGCATCTTTAACATCAGCATGCTAAACTTTGAACAAAGGACTTTCTAAATGTTAGTATGCATCATTTGAAGTGCTGTTTAAGACCTTACGGATAGGTTTGGGATCTGAATTACAGTTTAAATCCAAAATAGAGAGCCTTTTAAAAGATTCCCTTGTTAATATTTGACATTCATATTAGCGAGTCCATCGAATAGCTCAGCAGTAACTGTTATTAAACTGATTTGCAATTAAACCTTGAAAGGCTTTCGCTAATGTTTCGACGAGACGCGTGTGTGTGAGTTCACTTAGCAACTCAATAAAATTAAGACAATGCCTAAAGAAACACACACACCTGAAAATGATCCAGATGCACTCATTCACCTTACACGAGCTGCCTACCTAGACAGCATTTTAAGGCATCTTAGGAGTGTTTCAGAACAGAACTTGTAGTTCTAGAAAGCGTGTGAGAGACGCGCCCCATCCGCACGCTCACTTCAGCTATGGCAGTGCATTAGGCCCTCATGACAATTAGCTTGGGAAAAGGTTTACGACCGCCAGGCCCACAGGAGCGTACAAATCGGCACAGCCGGAGGCAGCCTCTAGAACAGGAAGGTAATTACAGCTCTTCTCATCATAACGCTGAGAGGAAGCAAGCCACATAACGCACTCTTCCCCCCGCGCGCTCTTCTCTTACATACTGCTATAATTAATTATCGTGCCTTTACTCTTTGATTTATTCCACGATTCATAACATATTTATACATTCAAGATGAATTATCATTTCCTTCAGGAATTAATCAGAAACCAGAGGAAGGACCGGCCCTACGTGTTGTCGCTGGATCAAAAAACGAGCGACTTACCTTGCAGCGGATATTCAGGCCACACCGCAAGGTCAGCCGAGCTTACGGGCCCCAACAAACAACAGACAGGGTATCGTGATTTATGAGGCTGTATAAATTATAGTTAGTGAGAACCTGTTAAAAACAAGCAAGCACCTAGTATTTACTTACAGCATAAAAGTCAACATGAAATGACATTAACAACCTGTAACGTGACATTTCTGAATGAAATAGATATTCAAATGAGAAGAAAGGAGGGCGGGACTTCATTTCAGTCAATGCGATTTGATTGGGTTGCAAAATGCGCATTACGATATTATTTCTTAATATTTTTCTAGGTGAAGGGTGGAGCAAGATACTATATTACTTTGATTAAAAGACATTATAAAGATTTTTCCTTCTGAAAAATCAAGCAGGAGCATAATAAGATTACTAAGAATATTTAATTTAGTGTCTCTTGGAGCCTCTTCTGCTCACCAAGGCTGCATTTATTTGCTTGAAAATGCAGTAAAAACAGTAAAATTGTGAAATATTATTACAATTCAAAATAAGTGCTTTCTACTTGAATATCTGATAAAATGTAATTTATTCCTGTGATCAAATTTGAATTTTCAGCATCATTACTCCAGTCTCCAGTGTCACATGATCTTCAGAAATCATCCTAATATGCTGATTTACTACTTAAGAAACAGTTCTTCTTATTATAAATGTTAAAAACAATTGAGCTGCTTCATGGTTTTGTGGAAATACGTTTTTCAGGATTCTCTGATGAACAAATAAAAATTATTTGCAACATTATAAATGTCTTTACTGTCACTTTTGATCAATTTAATGCCTCACTGCTGAATAAAGGTAAGTCGTGGTGGTTAGAGAGTCGGACTCGTAACCCAAAGGTTGCGGTTTAGAGTCTCGTACCGGCAGGGATTGTAGGTGGGGGGAGTGAATGTACAGTGCTCTACAGCACCTTCAATACCACGACTGAGGTGAGACCCTTGAGCAAGGCACCGAACCCCCAACTGCTCCCCGGGCGCCACAGCATAAACGGCTGCCCACTGCTCCGGGTGTGTGTTCACGGTGTGTGTGTGTTCACTGCTGTGTGTGTGCACTAAGGATGGGTTAAATGCAGAGCACTAATTCCAAGTATGGGTCACCATACTTGGCCACATGTCACGTCACTTCACTTAAAAGTACCAATTTCTTTAAAAAAATTTTTTTTAAAAACTCAAACTTACACTCAACAGTAGTTTATATTAATAAAGTAAACTGTATTCATTTTTATTTCTGAATGTCCTGTCCGAGCGAAGCCCCAGCAATTGCGCACACAAAACACGCAATATATCTGAATCGCATTCTTGTTTTCTCTTCCCAATGCCTTCCTGTCACTCTGTGCTACATGTGTGTCAAATAAAGAGCATCAAACGTCCAGAAATTCAATAAGGTGCACTACATTAGCTATAAAACATGTCCTATCGTGTCCTTTTGCTTTTCTGCACATCCACGAAACAAATGCATCCAGAAGTAAACCCACTAATGTGTGCACGTGTGCAGAAAACCCATCCACTCCACAGATGAATAATTTAGTGCTGAGTGTCTTAAACGTTCTTCTGAAGCACCCGAGACCCTCCTGCCCCAGAAAACAGGTGTCTGACTGCGAATCCCCACAAGCTGAGCGAGATGAATAGCGGGTCTGGTTTGGGTTGTGTAGTCAGCTGGATTGCGTCTGATAATGGCGGGTGAAGATTTCTGGGCTGCAGGGGTTAATGGCACGAAACAGAACCCAGTTGCTAATTACATGTTCCGAACTATTTATCAGATTCTCCATCTGCACAGCGCCACGACTCTCATTGTGCACGCTAAATTACTCCTCGGATTATCTTTGTAAAGCAAGTTTTCATAATTAGGGCCCTGTGTGGATGTTTTCTCTCTGCGAGCGCCAACAGACACTGAGAGGGAGAGAAAATTAGCTGACTGGTTCATTCGGGCCTGACATCTTAAACCAGTGACACGAAAGCATCTGCTCCTAGTCAAAATGTCCTAAAAGAAAGTGCACCAGATTCCTACCGAATTTCCCAAATAGATCCCTATAACAAACTCAAAGATCAAATATGACATTGTAGGAATAACAGAACTTGTATTATATTGGACCAAATCAAAATGCACAGTTTAAGGGTTAATTTAACCAAAGATGAAAATTATTGTAAAAAAAAAAAACTATAAAAGTAGTCCATGAGACTCTGTAAGTGATATATAACCTGACTTTTCACTTATGGATAAAATATTTCTTTAAAGGGTTAGTTCCCCCAAAAATGAAAATTCTGTAATTAATTACTCATCCTCGTATTGTTCGAAACCCGTAAGACCTTCGTTCATCTTCTGAACACAATTTAAGATATTTTTGATGAAATCTGAGGGCTCTCTGACCCT
>NW_015554181.1:1392111-1392773 GCF_001515605.1 Sinocyclocheilus anshuiensis
CAAAGTAGTCCATGTGACATCAGTGGTTCAACTGTAAAGTTACGAAGCTACGAGAATGCTTTTTTGCGCAAAGAAAACAAAAATAACAACTTTATTGCACATTTTCATCTCTACTGCGTCACTTTGGACGCGCGTTCACGACAGTACCATGCGTGTGGCGGTGCTGACCCAGATCCGGCGTGATGACATCATTACGTCTTCTTGCTATGAAATCTTTATTGATTTTTATAAATTAAATCATGTAAGAATAACTTTTATATTGTTAGTAATATTTCAAGATGAACACTTACTGGACTGAAGCAGGTTTACTTTATACATCGTTTTTTTTTTTTTTTAAATCATGTTAAAATGTATCAAATATGATGCATCAGGCTTTTAAGGAACGTTTATTTGTTCATCTCTCAATCATCATTGTATTGCATTGCATTATATGCTTCGAAACTACAGAGCTTTGATCACAAAACTAAGCATTTAAATATTATCTTAATACAACATATAGTGTGACGACTGATATTTTATGCATCTTATGTAAGTATTCTGCTATAATGTTAAAAAGATCTCACTGATTTACATTACAAGCTTTCAGAATTTCATCTTGTTGATCATATAAATATCAGCATCTGCACCAAATTGCATATTTTTGCTCACTTTGAGCCTCTTTC
>NW_015554181.1:1392787-1401553 GCF_001515605.1 Sinocyclocheilus anshuiensis
TCCCTTCATATTCTCACTATATACTATATGAGCCATAAAAGCTCATACGATAAGCTCAAATATGACTCAACAAAAACACATGCAAACTTTGTCTAAAGGTTCAATAAACTCTTCTTTCTCAAAAAAAAAAAAAAAAAAGTAAATTTTTCATTATTATTAGACTATTATTTCTTCTGTCAGGGTTTAAAGCGGTTAATTTCTGTATGGCATCCTAAAGGTGCATTAGTCCAACTGGCAGTGATTAACTCTTTGTTTGACTAGGGTCTCCTTTTTCACATGCTTGGCAAAGGTTTGCAACCATTTTCCATCTAAAGGTGAGCGCTGTGTGGCGTAACACTTCTCAGAGGGAGAAAAAGACTGGAGCGTGTGCGAGGGATCGTCAACACCTCTCCAATATCAGACCCAGCAGTGCGGCCGACTCTATTAACACACACACGCCGTCGGACGCGAGCCTTCTCGCAGTAAATGTTATTAAAATTACCTTCATTATAAGACACTCTTCATTATAAAACCAAAAAGTGCTGCTGGTCTCCCAGGGCCTTTGGATTAATAAGGACAGCGATGTATTTTAAGCCGTAAACTCGACTTCTTACTGTCCTTAATCTCCTTTCCACTTCACAGGCCAAATTAACACCTCTCCCCGGCTCTGACGGGACCTCATTAGCTCACTTCCACTCCGAAAGAGAAAAGAACAGGAAAGAAGAAAAGACGACGACGATGAAGAGGGAGGAGGAGGAGGAGGAGGGAGACGACCAATGACAGCCACCAGCTCGGGGATTAACCCTTTCACGCGACCCAACGCTTCGGGAATCTAGGTCGACGTGTGTTTCTAATCAGCCGCCTGGTTAACGATAATTAGCAGGCGAGGCAGGAGGGGAGGAGAGGGAGGGACGCGCAGAAATGAAACAGAGAAAGAAAAGAGAAACCTGTCATGTCGCAAACACTTCAAAGCAGACGACTTCTCTTTTAAAAGTGGCACGATAAGGGTCCAAGAACCACTGGGGACCTCGAGAAAGCGCAATGCTGGAGAAGGGAGGAGAATAAGGGCCGAAGAGACCTAAAACACAGACACAGACACACACACACACACACACACGCACGCACGCACGCACACGCTTCAGAGGGACCCAGAACACACACTCCACCTACATAACGCTGCGAGCTCTCGTAGTTTACTCTCACTGTTAAACTTCTCCAGCAGTAAGTGGTCCTTGTGAAGTTTATCCATCATGCACCTCTCAGTCAGGGCTGCTCTAGATCTCCAAAATATACAATGCATAGGCTGTTCCAGTCGTGCGAAAACACAATATAGTTAGTTAATTATTGCACCTGTTCACTACATCACTGCACAGCACCAAAACAAAACAAAACAAAACAAAAAACAAAAAAACAAAATAAAATAAAACAATCAAATAAAATAAAATAATAAAAATAAAATAAAATTGTAAAAGGTTATAAAAATGTGTCCTTAATATTTTTATTATATATTAACCATTTAAAAAACAATAAGGGACTCAAGGCACTCATGCTATATTGTTAGTATATTCATCATCTTGTAAAGGTTCCTAACACCATATAAAGAAAGAAAACCCATGACTTTCTCAGTTGTTCATGAACACTGGATAAGGATTTTTTTAAAAGATTCCATTCATAAAAATTGCACAAAATATTTAAAAGTGGTTCACAGCTAGAAAAAAATAATAATTTAATACGATTAAATAAAAAATAATAATTTAAATAAATAAATAGTTCCAATGAGTTTTCCAGTTGTGATTAAAGCATAAGATTTTTAAAAATCCTTTTAAAGCATGTTGCATAATTGCATTATGCTTATGAAATATTTTGAAGCAGTGCAAAACTATTTTTTAATAATAAATAAAAAGCTAACTTGTTTTTACTATAATCTTTATATTCTGTAAGGAGTGAAATTATTTCCTTATGAAATTAATTCCTCATGAAGCCAAAATTCAGGAACTCTCGCAACACACATGCCACGCAACAAAACAATAAACTTTCTAATCTGACAGGAAGATCTGGAAGAAAGACCATTTGCTCATCTGTCCCTTCACCCATTCTTAGGCATATGGTCCAGGCCACTGAAAAGTCGACATAGAAGTGTCAAGAACTCAAGTTTTCAGACTTACATACCGCATTTATTATACCTTAAGAATTCATGATCTTAACCCCTTCATGTTTGATATCATTTTAAAGGTCTCAGTGCGATTGGTAAAATGGTCTCAATTGCACAGTAGACACTTATATTATGAGAAAGACTGAAAACTTTTGTAGAGTTCTGTTCTGCTGAGGAGGGGGTGTGTCCTCCTCAGGGTCTGTGCGAGTGTTTATCTATCTCCAGCCAGGTGCGACCCTGGGTCACGAGAAGCTAAAAAACCAAAAGCTCTTTTATGTTTTTACAACTGATTTGAAGATTTCTTTGTTTCTTATCTGGGTATATAAGGGATGTGACAAAGCACTACTTTGGGATTCTGTAGTCAGAAGACCCCACACCGCACATGTGAGACTCTGGAGCTTTGCACTAGAACTCAACATACTGCTGTGTGTCTCTCTGCTGTCAGGTATGCATTTAGTTTTTTATTCAGAAGTGTAATTGTATTAAACACATTGTGCTCATAGAACACGCTGTATAGTTGTTTGTGCTACTACATGTGCACATAGGCTAGTTAAGCTTATTCTTTAAAACACATGACTGCTTTGCTGTAAGTGTTCTTTGAAATGCTTACACTGTAAAAAGTGATTGTGATTTTAACAGTAAAAGACTGTAAAAATGCTACAGTAAAAACCTGTTAACTGGTTAACATAATTTCCATACGATATTCGGTGAATAAATGTAATTACATTTAATGTAATTTTACAGTAAAATACTGTTAAAAATACGGTTTTGTGTGACTATGTTAAATTTGTTTCTTTCCTATGTGGAACACTTGGCTATTCCCCATATACAGTAGCTACAGTGTCTATGTACAGGAGCAGGGTTGCCACGCGGCTACAATGTGATTCACAATTGCATTATCTGGGTCGTTAATGAATGAATAATTGAAAGTATGGGATTTCCAGAATAATCAAATATCTAAATTAATATAGAATCGATATCTGTGATCAGTTTTTAATTAGAAATATTGCCTAAATTTAATGATCACTTGAAACTGGATTCCGATTGAACACGGAGCTAGTCTAAAATTGAAACTAAATCCTGATCAATTCAGAGGCACAAGTAAAAGACCGTACACGCATTAAACCTTCGACTAGGCCGCTGGACTCCGCTGTTTGGGCCGGCGGGTGGATTCTTACAATTCACTTTTCCATTCACAATTTCCATTAACCACAGGAACCCTGATTGTACTTATTAATGCCCTAATGCTATGTCTATTTACCGAATAGCACAGCAACAAGTCTTATTGCTTAAAGGGGTCCTATTATGCTCTTTTACAAAGTCTTGATTTTGTTTTGGGGGTGTACTAGAACATGCTCTCATGCTTGGTGGTTCGACAAACACATTATTTTTCACATAATTTACATTACATCATCTGTCCGCGGCGCCCAGCTACGTCGTGTTATATTTGTAAGAAGTGTTCTAGACCAGCGGTTCTCAATTCCAGTCCTCGCGTATCCCCGCTCTGCATGTTTTGCACGTCTCTCTTTGTTAACACACCTGATTCACATCATCATCTCGTTAGAAGTGAGCTCCGTGCATGAACTGTGTTCCAATTGACATGGTCCCTACACAGTGTACATTGCTCCCTACTCCCTGAGCAGGGGAAATCCGTTTAAGTTTACTTGACTTCGGAATATTCATTTACAGATTTGCGCTGCGCCGCTGCCTGCAGCATCTTCACACACAAACGAAACTTACTAGAGAAGCGTGAAGTGGGACATAATATACCTCTGTAAATAAATACAATTTAAATTCACGTCTCGCTTAAAAAAGTGAAAAAGCATAATAGGACCCCTTTAAATCAATGTAAAAGCCTGTTTGCAACTGATTTTACTTTCATAATCAGACACATTTCCAAGTAAAAACAAGATATCTAAAACAACAAATGTCAGGACTTTATCCACTGTGAATATATCATAAAAAGTATATAGCAGGTTTAATGGCACAGTCATTTGAAGTTAACTCTATCGCCCCCTTGAGTAGTGAGGTTTGTTACAACCACAGCACACGTTAAGTACATTCAGCGGGACCTCGCACTCACAACGAGCTCGACGCTCAAAAAATCTTAATGATATTCAATCACAAGTGGACACTGGAGACAGATCTGAGATGCATGTTAATATCAGACATGAGCGGTGATCTGTCGCGACTGACCACTTGTGATTGAATGATAAAGGATAGTTCGACCAAAAATGAAAATCTTGTCATCATTTTCTCATTCTCAAGTTGTTCCAAACCTGTATGAGTTTCTTTCTTTTCCGTTCATAAACCTAACAGACCACTCAGATCATTAGGATCAAGTCAGTTAGAAATACCAAGGGTTCACACAAAACAAGGGGAGTCTGCTTTTAGTTATGCCGCCCGCAGTTGGAATCAGCTTCCAGAAGAGATCAGATGTGCTAAAACATTAGTCACATTTAAATCCAGACTAAAAACTCATCTGTTTAGCTGTGCATTTATTGAATGAGCACTGTGCGATGTCCGAACTAATTGCACTATATTTTATGTATAATCGTTTTCTTAAATTCATTTTAAACCTCTTAAATAAATGTTTTAAATCATTTTCAAAGTTTTTAAATTCCTTGTTTTATTGTTGTGATTATTTTTTTCTTTTCTTTTATGTAAAGCACTTTGAATTACCATTGTGTATGAAATGTGCTATATAAATAAACTTGCCTTGCCTTGATCACAGAAGATGATATTTTAAACAATACGGGTAATGAATCAGTTGCCGGTAGCCATTGACTTCCATAGTATTTTTTTTTCCATACTATGGAAGTTAGTGGCTATCGTCAACTGTTAGTTTACCAACATTCTTTGAAATATCTTCTGTTTTCAACAGAAGGAAGAATCTCATACAGGTTTGGAACAACTTGAGGGTGAGTAAATTATAGCTCAATTTTTGGGTAAACTATCCCTTTAACATCAGGCCTAAAACACTCTTCCATGAAAATGCCATTGCATTCGCTCACAACACAACATCATGTGGCCAGCTGGACTCTGTGACAGCAGTGAATCACTCCTGATGAGACGGGAAACCTGCGCTATCATTTCAGTATGCCTGAGCTCTCTGGACCACAGACGAGGATCGCAAATATGATTTATGATCTGCTGTTTAATGGCTCGAGCATTGGCTTTGAGAGGAGATCAGATTACTTTCTCGACAGGAGCATGTCAGGGGAGGAACGGGGAGTGCACCATTACAACAGCATGACAGAGAGAGTGAGAGAGGCCTCCAGTACTCCTGCGTCTTAATGGAGGAGAGATGCTACTTAAGTCTGACGGGAAAATTATACCAGTCAATAGAGCGAAGGGCGGGGGGATGGAGCACGGATACGGATGACGTGATGCTGAGAGAGTTTTGATCCCTGGGAAAGGCAGCAAACGGCTACATAAAACATACAGAAACAATGACGGATGCCGAAAAGCAATCAAATGATTGGGATGTTATTTCATGTATTATTTCTCCAAATCTCTCCAGCATGAGCAGACATGAGAGCAGCTAGGTTTCTGAGGTGGATATGATGGTATCTCCATTAAACGGGGATTGTTGACTGACCTGAGCTTGGAAACTCTTGAGGACAGGGGAAACCATCTCCAACACCTCCTAAACACAGAGAAACAGAGACAACACTGATGAATCCCACAAAAAAATAATTAACATTTTTATTTTGCTTGAAGACAATGAAGCCTATTTTTGGGGTTAGTAAGATTTTTTTGCATTGTTGTGCATTATTTGAAGAGTTTATTTGCAAAAACAGATAACTCTTCAAAAATCATGTTTTTTTTATTATGTTATCGTGTTTTATTGTGTTAGTTAGCTGCATTTTTTAGTTATTTTTTAATCTAATTAAAATAACCCAACTGCAGTTTGATTGAGATTAATTGGAATGCACAATGAAAAAAACATGATTTTTGAAAATTGTTAAAAACGGAGTTATCTGTTTTTGCAAATGAATTTTGGGGAGAAAAAAAGTTAATAATAATAAAATAATAAAAGTCACAATGCAAAAGATCCTAATCATCATAAAATAAGTTATATTTTATTTATGCAAAATATATTTAAATATAATTTTTGTTCTTGATTTTGGGGTGAAGAATGACCTAGGTATTATTTTTATTTTTAAGATTCACCACAAAAGAAAAAAAAATCAAGACTGAAGAACATTTTATGCTTAAAAGATTAATGAAAAATAAATATTACTTGAAGTAAAATAAACATTAACTGAAATAAAATACAAAAATTAAACTGGCAAAAACAATACAATACATCTAAAAACAACAATAAATATAAAAATAGAATCTAATTCCAAATATTATCAAAAACTACTGTATAATAGTATATCAATATACTAAGATAACATTGGTGTACAGCTTCAGTTGTCTATGGGTCAAATCATTTCACCAGGATAAATGTTAAAAAACACTAGTATGACAGAGACACTTACTGACTTTGTCACTACAGATTGAATGCAATATTTCAAGAGAAAAATCACACTGAATTACACTTGTAATACATAACCAGAAGTTCATCCACCTAAAACAGTAGTCCTACTACTGAAAGGGATGAAAATTCAGCTCAAATAACATTAAATCTGTACAAAAATCCAAGTACTTTAACAAATGTATGAGTTTTAAACCACTGTTTTCACCCACAGACTTCCATTGTATGTGTATTAGTATTGTAAATCCAAAAAAAAAAAAAAAAAAGGCTGTGGTACTCAACAGTACGCCACATTTGTTGTTAGTAGATGTTGTATTGAACCGAGAACCTTCGGCTGAAAACAATAATAACTTCTCCATTAACAAAAATAACTCGTCTGATTCTCCTGTCAATCCATTACTGCCACTTTGTTTATGTTCAATTACGCCACAATCTTTAACGATACAGCTAGCACGAACCCCATTCGCTCCAGACGTTTGCTAATCTTGTCAATTCTGATTGTCACTGATGACATTTGTGTCAAGAGGAGAGCAAACGAGGCGTTGGGCTTCTGAGTCGAGAGGTCTGACGCCGGATCGTGTCGAAGCTTCACACGCAGCCTCGGAAAAAGGAAGGCCGCTAACGAGGAAAAATGTAAAATGTCAAAGCGCGTATAATGAGAGACGCGTGACAAGCATTCCTCGCGTTGTCACATTTACCTGAAGAGGAATCGGAGGCACAGCTCCGGATTAGAGGGACTTGAACTTAAATACGTTCGGCAGAGGATTTTCCTCCATGGGAACGAGCGGCTCATTTTCTGAGTTTTTTTCGCTGAAGGCTCTGGAAGATTAAATGCTGATGTCTGCCTGTTCTGGGCTGGATGTGACGAGTAACGTCAATAAACAGCAGATACTCTGTGTTACACTATTAGTGCTGATACTGGAGGGACACATGGGTTTGTATGTCTTCCGTGAAACACACAGAGTGACAGTCTGACAGAGATAGAACTATTCTGAGGTTTATGACACTAGAGAAACTAGATACAAGCTCGGGAATATTAGATAGAAGTGGCTTATACTGGAAGAGAAGAAGTGAGGGTGGAAAAAATGGGAGGGGTGGAGAAGACAGGGAAGGAGACTAAATGTCAAGAGGGGCGGGGCAGAAAGTTAAAAAGGCGGAGAAAACAAGAAGGGCGGAGACAACAGTAGAGAAACTGAGAGACAAATGCCCTTGTGATAGATGCCGTAGTTGGTTTCAAAAAGCATCTATCCTTATTGATGGCTTTTCAAAAAAATACATAAACCATTAGCTGTGCATACTGAGAAAAAAAAATTATGAGCAAAAGTCTGGGGTTGGTACGCTTTTTAATGTTCCTGAAAGGCTTTTATGTTCACCAAGGCTGCATTTACTTGTTTAAAAATAATCTGAAATATTATTGCAATTTAAAATAGCTGTTTTCTATGTGAATATATATTAAAATGATGTAATGCTGAAGTACTCCAGTCTTCAGTGTCACATGATCCTTCAGAAATCATTCTAATTTACTGATTTGATGCTCAAAAAAAACATTTCTGATTATTACCAATGTTGAAAACAGTTGTGCTGCTTCATATTTTGTGGATACTACTATATATTTTTTTCCAGTTATATTTGATGAATAGAAAGTTCAAAGGAAAGCATTTATTTGAAATATAAGTCTTCTGTAACACTATAAATGTCTTTATTGCCATTTTTGATCAATTTAATGCATCCTTGCTCAATAAAATAATTTCTTTAAAAAAAAAAAACTTACTGACCTTAAATTTAATAACAATAACATTTTATTATGTTATAGTAAATAATCTTGAAAGATTGAATGCATTTTTTGTAAACTGTGTTACATAGTCAGAAATAAATGTATGTAAATGACAATAAATATGTAAATAAATGTACAGTATTTACACAACATACAAAAGTGTCAAAATCAGCCAGTCAGTTTTGTCATGATGCCATTTTCCAGATGTTCTAGAATAATTAGTCATGGCATTTACGGATCAGTTGATCGGCTCAAGAAGTTCTGAAATATGAGAAGGGAAGGAGTTCAGACAAGAGAAGACAGACAAAAAATGAGAGGAGGAGCAAACAAACAGAAGCACATATGAGGGTCAGACAAAAAAAAAAAAAAAAAAAA
>NW_015554181.1:1401590-1402205 GCF_001515605.1 Sinocyclocheilus anshuiensis
AATAAGAGGGGAAAAAAAAAAAAAAAAAAAAAAAAAAGCTAAACACTTGAACCCAAACTTGGTTGCCATCTCAGGTAAGGTCAAGAAACCCTTAAAAATGTCTATCAGCACGAAACTGACTAGATGAACATCACACACACACTTAAATATTTCTCGCTCTCCCACTCACCTCTGGGACATTTTTCTTGAATTCACGGCTCAGTTCCACCAGGTGCTTATGGGAGTCCTCGCTCTCTTCCTGTCGGCCTGCTAGTTGTGCCGCCACTGAATTTAGCTCCCTCTACAGAGACAAAGAGAACGAGAGAGAGAGAGAGACGCTTTAGAAAGGCCTGCCAACACTCATATACACAGCTTAGTACATACATTAATAAATATACGCTGCTGAATATTAACCGTGTAATCCGTCATGATCTGATAGAAGGCGACTGCTTACTGTAAACTCAGCCCCATTAATAATTAAACCAAAATAAATCCAATGCCTACAGTAGCAGAAGGCCTTTTAGATAATCAGAATCCAAAATAATCAATACCTCTGCAACAGTCATGGGAAAGAGAGAGAGATGGAATGAAAGAGAGACTGAGAGAGAGAGAGAGAGAGAGAGAGACTGAGAGAGA
>NW_015554181.1:1402653-1411621 GCF_001515605.1 Sinocyclocheilus anshuiensis
GAGAGAGAGAGAGAGAGAGACAGAGAGAGAGAGAGAGAAAATGGCACATGCACAGGAACTCTGAATATTCACCAATATCCATCTTATTCAGCTGACCTGGTGAGCAGAACGACTGAAATATGGTCGAGGACGACTGTAGAGAGGTCGGCACGAGCAAAATCAATATCAGAAAGTACTGCTGTGTTTTTTTAGTACATGCACCATCACATTAACATGGTTTTTCAGACATTGTGCCATAATAGTAATACCAGTTTTAAGACTGTTCTATGAAGTAGAACTGTATACCTGGTACATAAATATATTTTTCAGAGAAAAAAAACACTCCATAGACAGACAGACAGACACTTTTGTTCAGCAAAAACTTCAATTCAAAAATGAAGTACAGGGAATTTTTCTTGCAATTTTAGACATTGTCTTGCAATTCTGAGTTGATCTCAAGTTTTCTCACAAAGTCAGAATTTTGAGATATCAATTGCAAGAAAAAGGTATGAAAATATAAACTGCAAGACAAAACTTTGCAATTCTCACAATTCTGACTTTGCAAGAGAATTGTGATAAAAATATTGCAACATTTAAACTCAGAATTGCAAGATATAAACTCGCCATTCTGAGAAGAAAAATAAGGATTGTGAGATATAAAGTCAAAATTGCAAAACTGAATTGTGAGCTAAAATAGTCAAAGATACATTTTCTTTATTTTTATTCTGTAGCAGAAAAAAATGCAAGATGTAAAATCTGAATACTGAGATAAAAAGTCACAATTACCTTTGGCAGTTTTCAACACTGCTAATAATCAGAAATGCTTCAAATCAGCATACAATGATTTCTGAAGGATCATGTGGCACTGAAGACTGGAGGAATGATGCTGAAAATTCAGCTTTGCATCACAGGAATAAATTACATTTTACAATATATTCACATAGAAAGCACATAGAATAGAAACATAGAATAGAACACAATATTACTGTTTTAACTATATTTTTAATCAAATATATATATTTCATTGGCCATTACTTTACGTATTAGTACACAACCCCCTAAAGAATAGAATAGAAACATAGAATAGAACACAATATTACTGTTTTAACTATATTTTTAATCAAATATATATAATTCATTGGCCATTACTTTACGTATTAGTACACAACCCCCTAAAGAATTCATTCAAACAACACTGATCAAACTTGCCCCAATTACAAGTCATGTTTAACAGCTCAACCCACTTCTAAAACATCTCCGTCCTCACATTCTCTCACCGTCAAAGGTCTTTGTGTTCAAACTAAAGCTAAAAAAAAATGAAGGAGAGGGTTTTTCAATTACTGTACCAAATTTGTACATGACATAAAATTTAATTTACTATGTTTTAATTAATCTGTACTCTTACTTAAAGGCAATTTAGAAAATGATCTAATGGGAGAGGAAGAATTCCTGAGGACAAAAGCTGTAACGCAGCCCCAGATTTACGGCACCAGCACTTGGATGCTTTTCAAACTCTTCATTTTCTTCACTGGAGTCTGAAAGTGTGATGATGAGGATCTGGACGGCCAGTTTCTGTGTTTAGGACACTTGTTCATAAAAAAACAACATCATAAAGTGGCTTATTTTACCTCTAGAAGGACTTTAGACACCAGTGCAGCACAAAAGAACGATTATCAGAGCTTTAAAACACAATACGGCATCATGACAGCATCTGGTGCTGTAAGTTTCACCTGGCAAGATACTAAAGTCGAAACACCAATGATCAACGTGAAATGAAAAGACATATTTAAGCTTTTTTATGGAAGTCATTTACAGAGCTGTTAAGCCATAATAGTTTAGGTACTGGAAGGGTTTGATGGACTGTGATGCTTGGATTTAACCTCTATTAGCTTGAAGCAGACTACAAGCTGTTAATCTATTTGACTGACGCACAGACGAGAACCTCGACATGAAGCGACACACAAAGAGTTTGTGGTGCTTAACTGATCTAGAAACACTGATGCTATCAACCCAATAACAAGCCAGCACAGGTTTCCTTCTTTTAGTTGACTTTGTAGTGTGCACAGAAGGGGCGTATATCTACAGAAGCAGGTGTGCTAAACGACATGACCTTAATTCTAAATAAATATGTAGGACTGTGTGTTTGGAATTAAACATGTCATCTATTTTTCCCGGCTATTGTTCTTTGTTTCCATTCTTAATGATTTCTTACTTTAGTTACTTGATTCCTGCAGGATTTATGTATAATGTTTGTTCAGTGAGTCTACAAACACTCAACATGAATAAAAACATTAGATTTTTACATTTTATGAAGAATATACACTACCATGTTGTAACACCTAACTTTTTTGATGCTACATAAAGATTGAGGGACCACAGAGACTGATTCATTTCAGTGAGCCATGTGTATTAAAGACATACTGTGAGCCACACATTCATATCAACAAGTCCAAACATTAGCCTATAAAGTCTTCCAGAGTTGAGGAAACATCAATTAAGTCCACCAAGTCCATCAGTTCATAGATATGACCATAAGTAGCATTTTGTCACAGTGAAATCAGTCTGGGCTCCCCATCGAGTGAACATTTCTTTCGTCAGAATGTTGGCTATTAGGTGAGTTTTTGCAGACCATAGAGCAAAGAGTTCTACCCACTTGCTGCAAAAATCCACAAAGACTAATAAGAATTCATTGGATCTGGAACTTCTTGGGAAAGGACCCATCAGGTCTACTCCAAGCATATGGCCAGGCTCCACTACTGGGATTGACTGCAGCAGTCCAGATAGCTTTGAGATTCTTGGTTTGTAGGCTTGACACGTCTTACACTGGGTGCAAAAACTCTAAACGTCTCTACGAATCTCAGGCCAATAGACATTGTCAAGTAGTCTTCTTAAGATTTTCATTCTCCCCAAATGTCCACTCAGTGGGTTCGAATGAGCAAAATGCAAAAATGTTTCCCTAAGTGATGCAGGTATGACTAGTTGATGAGTGTATCCTTGGTGCTTGTCAGGCACACTGCGAAACAGGTAGTCATTCTGTATGATGTAAGCAATGCGGTTAGAATCTGTGGTAGGTTGTTTAGCTAACTCCCATAGAGCCTGCAGAGAAGAATCAAGCTTTTGGGCTTTCTCAATTTCATCCCAACTGACAGGCAAATTAGGGTCTGGTTTTGTAGGTTGACATAGGGCAATGTGGCTTACCACCTCTTGCACAGTTACTCCTCTAGATAGGGCATCAGGCACCACATCACATGATCCCTTTCGGTACTTTACCACAAAGCTGAAACCCTGCAGTCGTAAAGCCCACCTGGTCAAGCGTGAGGATGGTTTAGGGTGATTAAATACCCAAGTCAGTGCAGAATGGTCTGTGAGTACTTCAAAGTTCCTTCCCTCCAAGTACTGCCTCCACTTTTCCACGGCCCACGCTACTGCAAGACATTCCTTCTCTGCGGTAGAGTATGACTTCTCTGCTCCATGCAAAAGTCACGAAGCGTAGGCAGTGACATGTTCCGCCCCATCAAAATCCTGTGTCAATACAGCTCCTAATCCTATATCGCTGGCATCCGTTTGTACTCTGAAATCCTTGGTGAAGTCAGGAGGCATTAAAACTGGTGCTCGTTGTAGGGCGTACTTAAGATCATCAAAAGCACTTTGACATTCAACTGTCCAATTCCAAGTTGCATTCTTAGCCTTTAGTGCATATAAAGGGGCTGCTCGCTCGGAGAAGTGGAAGATGAAACGGTGATACCAACTTGCAAGACCTAAAAACCTTTGTACCTCTTTGAGATTCTTGGGTACAGGGAACTCTTGAACAGCCTTGACTTTAGAAGCTTCGGTACGGACCCCTTCTTCAGAAACAACATGTCCTAGATATGTGATGGTTTTTTGTGTCTTTTGCCATTTCTTGAGGTTGAGTGTCAATCCTGAGACTTCCAGGTTTGCAAAGAGTTGCTTGAGATGCTTGAGATGGTCTTGGACCGTTTTAGAATAGATCACTATGTCATCAAGGTATACAAAGCAGAACTTCCCTACGTAGTCTCTCAGAATGTTGTTCATAAGCCTTTGAAAGGTTGCAGCGGCGTTTTTGAGGCCAAAGGGAAGACGAACAAATTCATACTGGGCATTTTTGTTGACAAAGGCGGTCTTTTGGATACTGCCCTCATCCATTCCTACCTGCCAGTAACCAGACTTAAGGTCTAATGTGCTGAATATGGTCGCTCCATACAAGGCCTCTAGGATATCTTGAATCTGTGGCATTGGAAATCCATCCAGAGGAGTCTTGGAGTTCAGTGCTCTATAATCAACACAAAAGCGGGTACTGCCATCTTTCTTGGGTACTAAAACGACTGGTGCTGCCCAAGGGGAAACAGAAGGCCTTATGATGTTTTTGTCAAGCATGCTTGCTATTTCCTCATCAATGAACTTCTGTCTGTTGACAGAAACAGGATATGCTTTTCTACGCACAGGAAACTCATCGATAGTATTGATTCAATGGCGAATTCAGTTGGTTTGTCCCAAAGTGTCAGTGCATACAGTTGGCCAGTCAAGCATCAGTCCTTCTAACTGACGTTTCTGTGCTTTAGAAGCATCAGCTTGATCCACTAACTCCTTTATAGTGGTTAGAGTAGTAGAAGCCATTGGCACTAAAGGTAGTGCAAGGTGCAAACTGACTGTTGGTGAAGGTGAAGAAGTTGTGAAATAGTGGACTACATCACATTCTTCAGGCAATGAATATGTGGAATTTCTAAAATCAAAGATGAGTCCTGATGTCCTCAGAAACTCAAGTCCTAATACAACTGAAAAGGCCAAGTCGCAGTCCCTCATCACATAAGCTCTTAGAGGATAGTTGTGGCCATGAATAGTACCCCGCCAAACTATCTTCCCCAAGGCTGACTGTACATACCCGTTAGCAAGGGAAAATGACTGTCCTCTGCTTGACTGCAAAGCTTCATGATTCGACTTCAACTGTTGCCAGCACGACTCCTGCACTAATGAATAAGTGCTCCCAGTATCCAGGATTGCTTGATATTGACGGCCTTTGATGGTTATGGGCAACGTTAATGTCGTTAAGGGCTCTCCGCTGTTCTCTGAACAAACAGCTATGTGTGGATTGGGCTGTCGTCCTTTTGTGAATTTTCCAGTTTCAGTAGGCTTTGAGTTTTGATCCTGGTGCCTCTGCCTCCAGAAGGCTCTCTCTTCGCTGATATCTCTTTCTATAAGGGTTATCCGTTTCTACTCTGAAATCCTTGGTGAAGTCGGGAGGCATTAAAACTGGTGCTCGTTGTAGGGCGTACTTAAGATCATCAAAAGCACTTTGACATTCAACTGTCCAATTCCAAGTTGCATTCTTAGCCTTTAGTGCATATAAAGGGGCTGCTCGCTCGGAGAAGTGGAAGATGAAACGGTGATACCAACTTGCAAGACCTAAAAACCTTTGTACCTCTTTGAGATTCTTGGGTACAGGGAACTCTTGAATAGCCTTGACTTTAGAAGCTTCGGTACGGACCCCTTCTTCAGAAACAACATGTCCTAGATATGTGATGGTCTTTTGCAGCATAGAACATTTCTTGAGGTTGAGTGTCAATCCTGAGACTTCCAGGTTTGCAAAGAGTTGCTTGAGATGTTGAAAGTGGTCTTGGACCGTTTTAGAATAGATCACTATGTCTCTCCGTTTCAGGCAATCCATAATTGCTCGTCCCAACTCCTGAATCTTAGTTTCCAAAGTGTCTTTAACTTGGCTGCATTCATCCTTCAACTTGGTGGACAATGAGTGCTCAAGCTGCTGTATCTCTGTGTGATGATCTTGGTGCTGTTTTACCATGTGCTGCAGCTGACATTCGATGGCAGTCATCCTATTACTTTGCTCCTGCAACTGGCATTGAATATCCTTAAAACGAACATCAGATGAAGTTTCTAACCCCTCGACTCTACATTCTGAAATCACACTCTTGTTCCACATTTTCAGGCTCATTTTCCAGATACAAGCTACTGAGAGAATGAATAAGGTCTCGGACTGGCTCACGATGAGTAGTGAAAGGTTCTGAAGAGTAGTCTGGGATTAAAGGAATGTAAAAGGCTGGGCTAAAAAATGTTTTTGAAATAAGTCTCTTTTGCTCATCATGGCTGCATTTATTTGTTTAAAAATACAGTAAAATCAGTAATATTGTGAAATATTATTACAATTTAAAAATGCTGATTTCTAGTTGAGTATATTGTAAAATGTAATTTATTTCTGTGATCAAAGCTGAATTTTCAGCATCATTACTCCAGTCTTCAGTGTCACATGATCCTTTAGAAATCAATTATTATTGGTGCTCGATTATTAATAATGGCTCTAACAATGTTAAAAACAGTTTTTGTTGCTTAATATCTTTTGTGGAAACAGCATTTATTTGAAATAGAAATCTTTTGTAATATTATAAATGTCTTCACTGTCACTTTTGATCAATTTAATGCATCCTTGCAGAGTAAAGGTATTCATTTTTAGGATAGGATTATTTTTTTCATTCATTCTTTCTTCTGCTCTTTCTTTCATTCACTCTTTCTTTCACTTGTTCTTTCATTCGTTTATTTCACTTACTCTTTTTAGTTCTTTCTTTTGCTCTCATTCACTTTTATTCTTTCGCTCTTTCCTTTGTTCTTTCACTCTTTATTTTGCTCTTTTCTTTCATTCTTTCATTCACGCTTTTGTTCTTTTGCTCTCTTTCAATCTCTTTCATTCCCTCTTTTTTCATTCCCTCTTTGATTTGTTCTTCTTTCTTCCTTTCTTTCTTTCATTCGCTCTTTCTCTCCTTCATTCTCACACTTCCCTTGCCAGGCAAAAATCATAATTCAGATCACTTAGAAAAAAGTATTAATACACCACAAAGTGGCATGATCTGAGTAACATCTGTAGCACAAACAGTGAAGTTTAATGCTTCTGATTAAGGTTTTGAACAAACCCCAAACTCTTAAGTGTGAAGAACAGCAACACTGAAGAAACACGGCTAATTGCCGGAGCACAAACTTCACCGCTAAGAAGCATTTACAGAAACTTGTGCTTAAGTTTTAGCAGCACTAACAGTAGGAGTATATAAAGGAAAAGCTTTTTTATTAATAGTTTTGACATCTGACACATCACAAACAGCATCTTTGCTCCCTGCATCGTCTACAGAGACGAGATATCAGCAGGAGCTGGAAATAAACCTGCTCGCTCTCACCTTTCAAGAACAAACTGCAGCACGCTTCACTTCTGTTGTTTTTTGAAATGTTTGTTCATTTGTGCTCAGACAGCCATCAGACCCACCTGATGCTAATGTGCCGTTTGCCAAAAGCTCTTTTTCTTCCTCATTTCTCTGCTACCCATGATGCACTGAGGCTCTGAGGCCGACGCCTGTTAATGCAAGCGTGCACAGCAGGTGATGATCCACGTTAGTCAATGTCTTTCCGAGCAGGAAAATTACAGTACACATAAGACACATGAACTGCAGTCTGACACGAGCGAGCTAAACTAGCTCAGAAAACTTTCACGATAAACAACTTAGTCCTTACAGCTTTAAAATCGGCTCCTTTTCCCACTTTATCAAGTTATATATATTTTTATCTGTATTTTCATTTCTTTCTATATTTAACCTTTTTCTTATAGTGTTTTAAAATTCATATTTGAGGCAAAATACTTTGTACAAGCCCCTCAGGGCTTTTTAAAAATTTATTTTCTTAATATTATAAAATAAAATGTTATTTTATAATATTAATAATAATTATTATAATTAATACTAGTAGTACTACTACTTCTATTGTTGTATTTTTTTTTTTTATTATTATTATTATATTTTAGGGGTGCTCCGATTGATCGGCTACCGATCACTATTGGCCGATAATTACGTTGGGATGATTGATCGGCGGTCTCTAAAAAGGCCGATCTCCAAAAACCGATCTCAAGCTGATGATGCTGCCGTAAGAGGTTTGGCACGACATGCAGCGGCACCGCCTCAGTCTGTCCGGCGGCAAATGGCTTCAAATCACCACATCACGTCTGTCTATAAGCGAGCTATACGCTGCACAGTTGACACAGGAATTGTCACTTGCACAATCGAGGTAGTGTCACATCGTCACTAAAGTTTATAAATTGCATTTCTTTTTCATTCTTGCCAGGGTTCAACCATTCAGTGCTCGCGCGCTCTCCTGAAGACCGTGCGCTCACGCACACTCGCAGCGCACACACATAATGTCAGGTTCACACATTACTCCGTTTGCAGTGCATATGTGGTGTGTATTTTTTCCGCGCTCATGTCAACGGATTAAAGCATTCACTGCACACGGCTGCGGTCCGGCAGTGCGTTCAGGAGCGGTGCGTCTGCAGCAGTGCAGAGATCGTTTCCACACTGAGTCTATGTTTGCTGCGCTGCAAGCGCTGAATTAAAGTAACAGCACATTGTTTGCAGTAAATATGAACATGGAGTGACACGAAAATGTAGTAGGCTTTTTGGCTAGGTTTAAAGGTAAAGAGCACTTTTAGATAAACAAGGCAATAATAGATGCACTCGTGGAGGTAGGAAAACAAAGTTCTTTATGAACCGCAGGATTGCTTGTAATAAAGATTTCAATGCAAAAGAAAAGGCAGTACAGCTGACTATTCCTGTCAATGGTAAGTTTGTGTTAACGTAACGTTAACGTAAGAAAAGTAGTTTAAATGTTTTGCCATTTGCTTGAGCAACTTAATATATAAATCTAGAAGTAAATGCAAAAGTAAAAAGCATTGACTAATGTGTTGCTTATATTTATTGTGTTGTCTGTGAAAGATTGTATTTCTGTACCGTGTAAAAAAAGAATTGCAATGCTGAAAAAGCATTTTCAGTGACTATGTTTGGATTTGAAATCAAAATAATGGATAAATGTTGTGTTTGTGGTAAACAGCCACGGATCAGTAGCGGACTCCTGTGTGAAAGCTGCTTCCCCTCTCACAAGAGTCACCTAAGAGGGGAATTCCCCCCATTTTCAAAAATGAAATTCA
>NW_015554181.1:1412112-1413942 GCF_001515605.1 Sinocyclocheilus anshuiensis
TTATAAATGTTAAAAAGAATGCTTTAAAAAGATCGGTATCGGTGATCGGTATCGGCAGATACTGCTTTCTGTGATCGGCCTCAAAAACCCTGATCGGAGCACCCCTATTATATTTTAACCCACAAAATGGTGACCACAAAAATAAAATAAAATAAAATAAAATGGAGATTATGGCAAAATCAAATCTTCTATTTATTTTTTATTTTATTGTTACCCCATAAATTGTCAATTTACTATGTTAACCATGTTGTTCCAAACCTGTACAACTTTTTCTGTGAAAAACAAAAGCAGAAATTTAAAAAATATTCAAGACACTGTTTTCCATACAATGTAAGCGCATGATGATTGTAAAGCTTAAAAGAAGATTATTAATATTGTAAAAATATGCACCATAAAAATATTCTAAAATTACAATAAAGTACCATAAATACATATTATATATAAGTATGAAAAAAATAATATTATAAAAGTAGTGCATACAATTCGTGTGGTATGTTACAAGCCTTCTGAAGTCAATACTATTTTAAAGAGCAGACCAAATTTCTGTTAATATTCTCTAAAAATCTTTGGCTCAAACATACTTCAAAATTTGACCTTTTGTGTTCCATAAAAGAAAAAGAAAAATCACACAGGTTTGTAAGGACATGAGGCTGAGTAAATGATGACAGAAATTTCACTTTTGGGTGAACTATCGCTTTAAATCGGATCCTAGTTCCAGGAAAGCCACAAAGAAATGTAATTATTGAACAGTATTGAAAAAAAGCCACACTTGTGTGTAAAAAGAAGACATCTTCAGTCAAACGTTCGATGTTTTAAGGGTTTGGAAAAAGGCAATCGCCTGTATTTTCAGGATGCGGTGGGCAGCTGGGTCAATATTGAGCCCCTGTCATTACGCCTGTGCCAGTCAAACATCCGTCTGTAATTGATGAGTTTCCCTCCGGGAAGCTCTGCCGATGTCACGGTGGGCGGGATGAACCACTCGGGGGCGGAGCTAAGTTAAACCAGCCTGCTGAGGCCAGCATCTGTCAGACAAGCCAGTGAGGAAAATTGATTGGCTGAGGCGTTTGCGTTCACGTGCAGTCGACCGACTCCGTAGAGCCACCCATTTGGATGCGCGACGTCGTTGACGGTTGAACTTGACACTGAATCGAACACGTCTACGAGCGACCGAGATATAAAAGCACAACAAAAGATAACTAGGGCTTAACTAAATCACATCTGAGAGCTTGTCGTCTGTAATAACCAGACAAGCAATGAAGGGCCATAAATGAAAATGCGTACTGTAAATACACAGACTGTTAGAACACAAATATATAACCTTCAGATTCACTATAGAGCTCGAAAAAATCTTTACCATCGATTAGCACAGAATCTATGGCACCTCTCGCTGATGACAGCAGGGAAGAGAGGAAGTTGACGTGGGAAAAACAAGAGAGTTCTCAACCATTGAGCCAGAGTGTTTGGACCAGCAGAAATTAACTGTAAAAAAGTGGGTGGCTATGGGAAAAAAGGGGGGAAAAATGCAGATGGAGGTATTATTTTTCTTTTTGTATCCCATCTAATTGCAATCATAGGCAGATGTCTGCGAGTGTGACAGCATCAGCAGAATTGCTGCTGAGAGCACAGAATCTTTGTCTAAAAATAATCAGACGTTCTAGGCTCGGCTGTTTGTTATAATGGTAATCGATGCTGCAGGCTTTGAATTCCATCAATTTATAGATCCACTCTGTTCTGCCTGGTGATTGCGCTGCCTCTAAACCCCTGCTGCACACACACACACACACACACACACACACGCTCATAAAAAAAACACAAAAGGTTCACGCAGAC
>NW_015554181.1:1415560-1426265 GCF_001515605.1 Sinocyclocheilus anshuiensis
CACACACACACACACACACACACACACACACACACACACACACACACGCTCATAAAAAAAACACAAAAGGTTCACGCAGACAGGGACCATTACCTATGCATGTAGATATGCAACCCTGCATTCACATTATACAACCAAATTATATCTAAAGAATATTGACACACAGAGAAACACAAATATAAACATCAGTGGAGGAAGAGAATAATACAACTATGCATCATGCATTCAACACACGAACACAGAAACACAAAAGATTCAAACAGACAAGGGCCATTACCTATGCATGCAGACATGTATGTTATAAAAATATAGGATCATTACCTGTGCATGCAGATATGAAACCTCACATGCAATTATACAAACAATGATATTTACAGGACCATTGCATGCAGGGTTGCATATCTGCATACACGAGTACTTTATATGCAACCCTGCATGCATGTTATACGATAAAATATTTACATGACTACTGCCTATGCATGCACATATGCAACCGGGCATCATGCAAATAAATGCTATCTGCAGGATACAGATATGCATGCACTTTCTATATATAAAAAAACATCTACAGGACCATCTACATGATCATTACCTATGCATGCAGATATGCAAACTTGCATGGACATGTACTGTATATAAATGCTATCTGTAGGACTATTATCTGTGCATGCAGATATGCAACTCCACATGCATGATATATAAAAATGCTATCTACCCTGCATGCACTTTACATGTATAAAAGACATCTACAGGACCATTACCTATGCATGCAGATAAGCAACCTTACAACCTAAAGAAATGCTACAGAAATCTACAGAACTATAATGCTGTAATGCATATTATAGAAAACATATATAACAGTACCCTAGCTGCATGCACATACAGTATGCAACCCAGCATGTATGTTATACTATTACCTATTCATGCAGATGTGTAAAAAACAATAAAAAAAACAATTACAGGGCCAAACATACGCAACCCTGCATGGCCATTATACATATCTACACAACACAAACACACAGAGAAACACAAATATAAACATCAGTGTAGAAACAGAAGGTCCAATCATGCACCGTGCATTAAACATACACACACACACACACACACAATGGCCACAGCAAGGGACAGCAGAAGGGCTAGTCTATGATTTAGATAAGTGCAGTTTCTTTTCATATGTTTTCTTATCTCCTCGGTTTGTGTGCAAGGCAGAAGATTTGTCCTTAGCTGTTTCAGATTAGTGCCGCTTCTCAGACGCCACATACGAGAGGAGAGATCGATCAATGAATCAAATCAACACAATCAATACGGCCCATCGCTGGAGTCTAGTCTGGCCCCCGCATTAATACTGGCACCAACCCCACCCCTTCAAACCCCCCGACACGGACAAAAACAACAGCACTTCTCTCTGCTGTTTTTTTTTTTGTGTTTGGGAGAGATCCAGGATAGGGCCGTTTCTGGCGGGTGTCCATGGCAGAGATGGAAGATGAGCCGTTATCTGCCCTGACTTGGACAGGAAAGAGGAAAGTGGCCTGCTGGACGTGCTCAGAGCTGCCATGCCCCTCAGCTCCACGCTTTCATTTGTTTACTCGTAGGAGAGAAAAATCACAAATGGGATCTTTTTAATATCTCAATTGTTTCTCTGGGGAAGAATTGAGATAAAGCAGTGAGCAGTAATCTCACACGTGTCTCCTCTAGTGGTTTGGAAGTGACATCTCAAACTGTGCTCAGATTTGACTCGAGAAAAGTCAGAGATTTCTTAAAGGGATAGTTCACCCAAAAATGAAAATTCTGTCATTTACTCTTCCTCAAGTTGTGTATGTTTCTTTCTTCTGTTGAACACACAAGACGATATTTTGAAGAATGTTGATAACCAAACAGCCGCCGGTAGCCATTGACTTCTATAGTATGGAAAAAAATACTATGGAAGTCAATGGCTACCGGCAAGCGTTTCAGTACCTGCATTCTTTAGATAAGTAAACGATGATACAATTTTCATTTTGAGGTGAACTATCCCTTAAATATATACTCAAACATTTCTCATCCAAGGATCAGAGCTTCAGATAGGCTTGTTGAAACAATCAAAACCTCAATTAAGTCTCTCAAGATATGAAAAATCAACCACTGTGCAATGAAATTTATTGATCACGCAGTGCATAAGAGTCGAGCACATTAAAAAGTCCAGCAAATTGTTCGTACTTAATGGTGACATCAAAAGATACATGTCAATTAAACTGACAAATCACACAGTAAAATGTGATATTGGTTGCACAGTGAACATCACACATAAATGAACATCACAGAGTTAAAATATTTTGTGGCGGCGTGTGAATTTAGCGGTCACCGTCTCTGAATATCACATCTTGACACCTTTCTAAACCTGCCAGCAGAGGCTGAGAAATGATTGCGAATAATTAATCCCAAACCATCAGCCGGCTCTCGGCAGACAACACAGCGGCTCTTAAGACGAGCGCGAGCGTTACAATGATCGGGGAAAGTGTGACTCACGTCGTCAGGAATTAGTTGTCACGCTGCACTTCATTTAGGAGTTTTAGCACCTAGCATGCCGCAATCCGTCAACACCTTGTCTAAAACACACGTACTGTTCGGAACCGCTTCATCTGTCGGGAAAAGCACAGTTCGGAGTTTGTGCTCTGTAAGCAAGGATGCATTTGAAATGAAGGAGTACAGGCAGTGCTGTCGCTTTGGAATAAAACCCCTCAAGCATCTATCAGAGGGTTTTAAACCAAAGTTGTGCCTCAGCAGGGGACCGAAAATATTGACTCGTTATAGAGCCACTGTTGAGACTCCTGGTCACTTAAAGGATTGAAAAACGGTCCACCTACTGCTCATAGAAAGAGCTGCATTTGAGCAAATTATTTTTTACAGGAGACCAGTAATTTCTGTGCCAGACAGAAATGCAGAATAGAGTGGTTTAACTTAGTAAAATGATTTTCTGAACGCTCTCAGGAAAAAAGGCACAAAAGCTGTCACTGGAGCGATACACTTTCAAAAGGTAAAGATTTGTACCTTATTTACCTCTAAAAGGTGCATTTTAGCACCTAAATAGTACACATTAGTAGCTGTTGAAAAGGTACCACTCGAGTGACATCTGTTGTACCTTTTTTTCTGAGAGTGAACTTACACTAGGTCTTTTGTACTGACAAGTAGAATTCAGATTAATTTTGACAAGATTTCAGTCAATTTCATTTGACTTATTGTGGATTTCACCTGGAAATAATGCACTCCTGTTGATTCAGTTGATCTTAACAGCATAGCATACAAACATATATATATATATATATATATATATATACACAGTGGGTACGGAAAGTATTCAGACCCCCTTAAATTTTTCACTCTTTGTTATATTGCAGCCATTTGCTAAAATCATTTGTTAATTTTTTTTCCTCATTAATGTACACACAGCACCCCATATTGACAGAAAAACACAGAATTGTTGACATTTTTGCAGATTTATTAAAAAAGAAAAACTGAAATATCACATGGTCCTAAGTATTCAGACCCTTTGCTGTGACACTCATATATTTAACTCAGGTGCTGTCCATTTCTTCTGATCATCCTTGAGATGGTTCTACACCTTCATTTGAGTCCAGCTGTGTTTGATTATACTGATTGGACTTGATTAGGAAAGCCACACACCTGTCTATATAAGACCTTACAGCTCACAGTGCATGTCAGAGCAAATGAGAATCATGAGGTCAAAGGAACTGCCTGAAGAGCTCAGAGACAGAATTGTGGCAAGGCACAGATCTGGCCAAGGTTACAAAAAAATTTCTGCTGCACTTAAGGTTCCTAAGAGCACAGTGGCCTCCATAATCCTTAAATGGAAGACGTTTGGGACGACCAGAACCCTTCCTAGAGCTGGCCGTCCGGCCAAACTGAGCTATCGGGGGAGAAGAGCCTTGGTGAGAGAGGTAAAGAAGAACCCAAAGATCACCGTGGCTGAGCTCCAGAGATGCAGTCAGGAGATGGGAGAAAGTTGTAGAAAGCCACCTCATGCTGTGGGGCTATTTTTCAGCAGCAGGGACTGAGGGACTCGTTAGAGTAGAAGAAACGCTCAGTGCAGCAAAATACAGAGATAGCCTTAATGAAAACCCAGTCTAGAGCATTCAGAACCTCAGACTGGGTGGAAGGTTTACCTTCCAACAGGACAATGACCCTAAGCACAGAGCTAAAATAACGAAGGAGTGGCTTCACGACAACTCTGTGACTGTTCTTGAATGGCCCAGCCAGAGCCCTGACTTAAACCCAATTGAGCATCTCTGGAGAGACCTAAAAATGGCTGTCCACCAACGTTTACCATCCAACCTGACAGAACTGGAGAGGATCTGCAATGAGGAATGGCAGAGGATCCCCAAATCCAGGTGTGAAAAACTTGTTGCATCTTTCCCAAAAAGACTCATGGCTGTATTAGATCAAAAGGGTGCTTCTACTAAATACTGAGCAAAGGGTCTGAATACTTAGGACCATGTGATATTTCAGTTTTTCTTTTTTAATAAATCTGCAAAAATGTCAACGATTCTGTGTTTTTCTGTCAATATGGGGTGCTGTGTGTACATTAATGAGGAAAAAAAATTAACTTAAATGATTTTAGCAAATGGCTGCAATATAACAAAGAGTGAAAAATTTAAGGGGGTCTGAATACTTTCCGTACCCACTGTATATATATATATGTATATGAGTGTGTGTGTGTGTGTGTGTGTGTAAAAGAAAATCCTCTAAATATGCAGCATAACTGAACGTTAAACAGTAAGTTTACACAAAAACACAAAATAACACTATTAATAAATATATACATTTACTATTTTTGACCATATTTTTATTGGTGCATTATGTATTTTTTTGCTTATTAGAGTAATCACACCATTAATTTAGCACCATGATAACTTCAAAAATGCAAAATAGCACCTAATAACACCTTGTCTGATCCAGTTTTGTGCAAACTAGAAAGCACTGTCCATTTTTAGTTACTGCAACAAAAAAGATTCATGTATTGCACACCAAAAAGTCAACAGACATGTTTTTATTTTAATCTTTTTCCATTTTCTGTCAATTAAAACGTTTAAATCTCAGCAGAATTTCACTATGCACTTTTCACTGCCTGCAGCTCCAGCGGTGCCCTGTACTCCAGTGGCTTACTTACAGTTGTCTCTGCACATTAAGGATGAAGGGTGTAATTTTTCTGGATGTTAAAAATATCGGATAATGCTTAACTGCAGAGAAAAGTAAGTCATTCCTATGTTGATTGATTCCACCAAAAAACACGTTGACTCTTTCAAAACAGCCGGGAAAAGTGTCGAAGACACCTGCCTGATAACAATTACTTTTGCAATTTTGTCTGATAATGCTAAAAACACAGACACTACACACTTAGAAAACTGTATTCTACACAATTCTTGAACAAAAAAGACTGGCATTAACAAATATCAAAGCATTTAACAAAGCAAACATCCTTACCTATGATTAGACTAGTTTCGTGTCTTATACATGCTATGGTTTTTCTTCTTAAATCAGTACTTTAAATCAAACAGGTATCTATCCTTTTTATTTAGCACTTTCTTTGTCCTTCTATCACTCAAAGCAGTTCATTCTTCAACATTCACGATTTAAAGTTGCTTCCAATTAGCACGGCAAACCGCTCCGCGCAAACGTACATCTAAACGAACGTCCAAATGAGTCCACATTAGTTATCATCATCATAATGGCTCATTGTTCTTTTCACACTCCACTCTGTGGTTACAATCAGACCAGCCATTATCTCACACAAACGCAGACTTTGCGGTCGTGCATTTACTGGCACGAACTGGGATTATTTATTTTTCTGACCAATGGCAGACCAAAAAAAAAAAAAAAAAAACACTGGCCTGGATGAACCTGTGCAGATTTCACAGCATAAGTGATGTTTTCTGCTGTGTGTTTGTTTATTCTGACACGCTGTGGTTTATTAAGCAAGAGTCAAGAACACAAGACTATTGAAAAATCACTGTGTGGCTAAAAAAAAAAAAAAGGGGGAACGGAGCAGGAGTTTACCTCCACAAAGTCTCAACGACACACACACAAAAAGAGCAACGCTGGCCCACTTTCCAGAAGAAATCGACGGAGGTGGGGGTGAAAAATGGCAAGCAGCGGATAACACCGATAACCTGCCATTGTTTATTCTCTCTTAAGAAATGTCAATCTGTTTGTTTCTCAGGTGTGCTCCTTTTTCCTGTTGTTTGCGCTGTTTCTCTTCCTCCCGCTGCTCCCCTGTTGATTGCAAGGGGAGATCAAAGCCGAGCTGCTGGAAGAACGTGAATATTTCAGGTGAGCCGAGCGGCTGCGTTTCACGCCACCTGTGTGACACCGAACCGGGTCCAACCCCTCGCAATTACCCGATCTCCGGAGGGCCCCTGAGAGCCCGGCGACACTAGCTAGGGCCACCTGTCAGAGCCCAAAACTCTTTTATTCCTACCCAACGCGCGCACATGTGCGACAGAAAGAGATATTCCTCATCTGAGACAAAAATAAATGTATCTGGAGCGCAGAGATTGGGAATATGGCCCGTGTCAGCGAGGTACGGTTAAAGCGAGGATGAAAAGGGAATTTGCAAGGTTGCAGAACTTCGGGAGCGTCGCGAGAACACGAGAATCTCTTGAGGAACGCGTTCAAACTTATTCCACATCAAGAAGTAGTTTAAAAAAGGCCACGGCCCTAGCAAAAAATCTTGTGTATGTATGTGACAAAAGCTCTGTTCCAAAACCTAAGGCGCTACCTATTTAGATATCATTAAGATGCACTTGATGATATGAAGGTAGGCAGCACAATTATGTTATGATATCTTACTCTAAAGCCGCACCAGATTGCTCTCTGACAAGACAATCCCAGATTGCATTGCAACAGACCCTTTGACAAAAAAAAAAAAACCTACATAGTTTTATTTTTAACAACTGTCAGTACACAATACATACTGTTCATTATGCAATATGCTTGAATACTAGCATACAGCTATAGGAATAATATAGCAAACGACTTCATCCAAGCATTTTGCATACTATTAAAAAAAAATCTGAAAAACGGCAACAATGTAGTGTGCTATTAAACATGCAACACCACGTGGTCATGTGACCAAAAATACAACACACTACGTTTCACAAGCACTATTTAAAAGCAGCTGGCAGAACACGATATATACTGCATTACTAGTAAACGGCAGCCAAAATAATTCAGGTCTTTTGCTTCAAGTCCACTTATGCAAAAGTTGGTAAGAATGTAGTGTGCTATTAAACATGTGATAAAAATATCGCACACTAGTCTTTACCAGCATTTTGCATGCTGTTGTCCTACACACCGTTTTAAAAAGCTGGCAGTATACTGCTCAGTATGCATTATGCTGGAATACTACAGTAGCAAACCAGATACAAAATAATTCTACACTTTTCATTACAAGTACATTTCTAAAAACAGAAACAATGTTGCATGCAGTTAAACACACAACTCCATCATAATAGCATATTACTTTTCACAAGCATTTTGTATTTACTATTGTCCTACACACTTGCAGTGCACAATATACTGTTCAGTATGCAGTATGCCAGAATAATAGCAAATAACAGCCAAAATAATTCTGCTCTTTTTGTTCCAAGTACATGACAACGCTTCACACGTTTGACTCTCGTCTCATATTCTGAGCAGGTACGCTGGGAAACACACTCCATATACTCGGAAATCACTGTTTGAAGTCAAAGCTGAGAGTAAACATGCTACATTTGTTTAGATTTACTCTGGGATGTCCATTTTTCTAGGTTCCTGTAATTTATGCATGTAAATAGCAGGCAAAAAAATAAATAAATAAAAATAAAGAGATGAACAATAAAACAACTATAAAAAATAATGATAAACAACGATAATGGTAAAAAATAAATAAATAAATAAATTGCAGTAAAAAATTGCAGGTTCCTGTAATTTATGCATGCAAATATCAGGCAAATGAAAAGACAATTTAAAAAATTTATAAATAATTAGACCATTATTAAAAAAAAAATCTACTACTAATAATAATAACAATAAATAAAAACAATGACAAACAAAGATGATTAAAAAAACTGTACGGTTCTGTAATTCATGCATGCAAATATCACAAGAAATTAAATAATTGTAAATAAAAAAAATAACAACAATAAACAAAGATAAAGATAATGATAAATAATAGTTTTTATTTTTTGCAGGTTCAAAACACAAAAAAAGTAGGTAATTTATTAAAGCAAATATCAAGTTTAAAATTAAAATAAAAAAGATAAAAAAGTGATAAATAAAATGATTCTAATGATAATTTAAAAGATAAATAATGATAAAAATATAAAATTCCTGTAATTTATGCATGCAAATTTCAGGCAAATAAAAAATAACAACAATAAAAAAATAATGATAAAAATTGTAAGAAACAAAAATGATTATAATGATGAATAATAAAACATAATATAATTTATCAAAACAATGATAAATAATGATCAATAAAAAAATAAATAATAAAATGATAATGATAACTAATGAAAAATATGTTAAACAGTGTTTGAAGTCAAAGCTGAGTGTAAACATGGTACATGTGTTTAGATTTAGTCTTGAATGTCTATTTTCATAGCTTGCTGTAATGTATGCATGCAAATCAGGAAAGTCAAGTATATAGTACATGTAAATGAATGATTTTTTCCTCGAGTAAGATCAGCCATCGACAGAGAAGCGGAGATGAATGTGACAGGCGTCTGGTCAGTGAGCTCTAGGTAAATGTCACTTCGCTCATTACCACACAAACACAACACGGCCAACCGCTTCATGATAGATGAGTGAGCCAACAACAGACTCCATCAGCACACGCGTCAATCCAGCAAACAGGAATCTCCAGCCTTCTGATTGGTCAATTACCGCTGAACCACAGCTGACTGCATATGTGAAGAATCTCACCATCATTGAGTATGATATAAAGCCTTAAAACAACTGAAGACGACAAAGGCTACTTATGTTTATAATGGCATATTACTTGCAGTATATTACTTGCAGTATATACTTGCATATTTTTGCAGTAGATGTGCTACTACATGTGCAGAACACAACAGGTTGCACAGAATACTGTTTCCCATAATGCAATTTCCACTGTGACAAATCAGCTGCAGTTTACATTTGTTTCTTAATTCATTATGTCACTAGAAATAAGTGATTTCTTACAAAAAAATTACTATACCAATTATAATCTCTTACATAAAGTGGTTATTTTGCATTTTAATCCACTTGCTGAATTAAAGATATAACACCATGTGAACATGTGACACTAATATAGCATACAATTTTTTACAAGCATTTGCCATATTGATGTCCTACATGCTATTTAGAGGGACAAAAAGATTATTTTAGCATGATTAAGTATGATATTAATATATTTTTATATATTTTTCATTGTAATTAAAAACAATTTTAGTAATTTTGTTGTTTTTTGTCAATGTTATTATTATTTTATGTCTATATATTTATGCCTGTTTTCTTATGGTTTTAGTTTTAGTTAACTGTAATAACTCTGGTCGCCCTACACAATATATCCTGTACAGTATGCTAAGCAAGTATACCAGTAAGTATATAACATGGCAACAATGAAGCATGCTATATAACATGCAGCAAAAATACAACATACTTAATTTCACTAGCATTTTGCATTTGCCGTTGTCCTGCATACTAAAGCAAAAACAGCTGTTCATACTATAAACTGTACTGTGCAGTATGCATTATGCTAGTGTACTAATACACAACTTTCCAAGTACACTTCTGCAAAATGGCAACAAGTGTGCTATTAAACATGCAACACCGTGTGGTCATGTGGCAATGATATAGAATACTACTTTTCACAATTTTGCATTTACTACTGTCCTACATACTAATTTAAAAAACAAAAACAGCTGTATCGCTAATATACCAGTAAACAATGGCTAATATAATTCTGCTCACTTCATTCCAAGTACACTTCTGAAAAACATGCAACACCATGTAGTCAGATAGTAATAATAATATAGCATACTACTTCACAGAAGCTGCAAGCATTTAGTATACTGTTGTCCTGCATAATATTTAAAAGCTGTCCATACAGTACACATACACTGTACTGTGCAATATGCATTACGCTAGTATACTAGTAAACGACAGGCCAAAATAATTCTGCTTTTTTTTTATTCCAAGTACACTTCTGCAAGATGGCAACAAGTGTACTATTAAACATGTAACACCATGTGGTCATGTGGCAATGATACAGGATACAATGTTTAACAAGCCTTTTGCATTTATTGTCGTCCAACATACTATTTTTATTTTTTTTTAAACAGCTATCAGTACACATTATTGCTCATTATGCAGTATGCTAGTATAATAGTAAACAATGGCTAAAATAATTCTGCTGGTTTCATTCCTAGTACACTTCTGAAAAACATGCAACACTATGTGGTCATGTAGTGATATATATTATATAAATAATAGCAAATAACAGCCAAAATAATTCTGCTCTTTTTGTTCCAAGTACATGACAACAATGCAGCATGCTGCTTCTTTTTTGAAAAAGGCTTATCATTGCGTACTGCATACTTTCACAGAGTATTTTTCAAAGTATACTGTATACTGTGCAGTTTATAGCATACTACTACTGTATTTCAAACACAGCCAAAATAATTTC
>NW_015554181.1:1426946-1433650 GCF_001515605.1 Sinocyclocheilus anshuiensis
CTGAACAGCGGTCAGCTGATTTAACACAGCATGTGACCTTTACCATCACACTGATGACTTCTGATTGTCCCTGTCTGCTGACATCAAGCTACAATTATTAACTCATTCCTGCATTTAATGGTCATTACTATTGTATATTACAGCATTCAGGGCCCTACTAATGCTTCCTGCTCATAACAACAACAAAAGCAGGCTGTGTTCTAGTGATTCTCTCTGTAGAGACTGGGATTTAACCATGTGTTTCACTCATCTGTGAATTCAGAGGTGTATCATGACATTAGCTGCGCGGTCCAGCAGTTCCCATCTGTACCGGGCCGTCTCAGAGGAGAGCGACGCCAAACACACGGCAGAGGAGCCGCCTACGCTCGGCCCAGCCATGCGTTTCCCTCCTGGGCTTACGGGAATACTGTGGATGGCGAAGCAGAGAGAGGCAGAAAGACGCAGTGCTCTTCCCTTGTGTTTGGGGCAGGGCGTCGCGCGTTTACCTTCGTGCACATGTGGAGAAGAAGCCCGGAGAGGAGATGCGTGAAGTGTGAACGCACCCTCTCCACGTCAATCCTCCAGATAGCGGCGTCTATCATTAGAGCACTTACACACACAGATGGAGGATCTGGGCCAAACGGGAATTGCACCGAGTCAGGTGCCGAGCACTTTACCGAATACTCATGATATATTTGCAATGACATTTCTGCCGATATAAAATTACATTTATTATTAATTATTGTGAATATCATGCCTCTGCTCAATGTTTTACAATGAAATTTCCTAAAAACATATTCCAGAACAGTTTTCTATAAAAGGTTTCTAAAAGGCTAAAAAAATAAATAAAAATGATCATTAAAAACAATGATGATGAATTTGAAAAAATGATAAAAAAAATAGTGATAATGATAAATAATAAAATATAAAGATGAGCGATAGAGATATTGAAAAATAAAAAAATAAATAAAAAGAATGATAAATAATGTTAAACGATACAAGTAATGATAAAGATTACGATAAAAAATAATGATAAAGATATTAATGAAAAATAATACAAATAATGATAATTTAATTAAAAAATTATAAAGATAAGGACAGATTAAAAATCATAATAAAAATAACAGTAAAAATATAATAAAGATACAGAAAAAGAATAAAAGAAATAAAAATAATATATAAAAGCTAATGATAAATAAAATTCCTCATAAATATAAATTATAAATTATAAAAAGATAAATAATTATAAAGATAATATAATAAAAACAATACAATTAATGATAAAAATAAGGACAGATAAAAAAAATATTACAATGATAAATAAAAAATAACAGTAAAATGTATAAAGACTATGATAATATATAATAATGAAGATACTAAGAAAATAAATAAAAATATAGATAATATCAATCATCAAAGTTAAGTAATTAAAACGATAATGCTACATAATAAAAATGATAACAATAATAATAATTAAAAAATTAAATATGATAAATAAAAAATTATAAGGATGAATAAGACATCAAAAATAATGATAAATAATGTTAAAGATAATGATAGATAAAAGTAACACTAATAAATATTTTAAACGGTAAACAAATGATAAAAATAATATAAAGATGAGGATAAAAAAATGCTAAAATAGCAATAATGATAAATAAAAAACACAAAAATGATGAAGATAATAACAATAAAGATATGATGCATTCAAAAGTAAGCATAATAACAAACGATAAATAATAAAACAAAGATATCTTTAAGATATACTGCGCAGGCCTGGTCTGAACTCATGTAGAACAAAGATCTGGTGTATTATGTTCGTGGGAAGCCAAACTGTCCTTGGAACAGTAACACAGTATCCACACCGGACACAGCGCCACATCAAAACCAAATCACGACAGCTGACCACTACAAACAAAGCTTTCATTTTTAACCATATGAATACACATAGCATAGCAGAACAATAGGATTTTATCTTCAAACTGTTTGTCTACTGGTTTTTGCGTCCAGCAAAGAAAACCTCAATCCGCTGCAACACGTCACGTCATCAGCCGCTTATAGTACAGACTCAGCGCAACACGAACACCAACCTTCCCATAAGTCTCAGCGATCCAGGCCACCCGGATGTACATGAGGGATTTATCAGGAGTGACAGCACCACAGCGAGCGATAGCGAGGGGACAGCTGCTAAAAAAAAGCCCAAGTTCAAACTAAATCTGGAGGCTTTTAGCTGCGTTATCTGAGCCTTTCCTCAGATACCACAAGCTAATTGATCTGAGACGTCTCGGGAGTCTCCAACGTCTCCTTCGGCCGCGCACTTTTCCCTTCATGCAAATCTATTAAGCCCCTATGTAATCAAAGACGCTTGAGGAGCGTTCTTCAGACCGTCATATTCCAGTGACATCAATCCATCCCCTCCTCGTGCTCTCCAACTTTCACAGCTGAGAGAAACTGCAGCTGGATACTGTAAACAGGCCACAAAGAAATGATGCTTTGCTGCAATCCATAATTCATTTATGATACATTTTTCATTTAGCACTAGAGAGGGGGCTATACGCAATGATGAATGCATTGCCCAGGATGCAATTTGTATGTAAAATAACAGAAGATTAAAGAATATGTTTTAAGCGTAGATGTAGTTCACTGCCATGTAAAGGAGGGGGGAGAAAAAAAAACCTTCATTGGGATAAAGAGCCTGTGGCGGTGCATTCGAAAAATCACTTAGTGCTACTTGGAGAGACGAAGTAATGAAACACAATGAGGCTGCGGCGTTCCAGGACACAGCATCTCTCTGTATCTCCATCATCTGTGAATGAGATGACGTCTGCAACCGAGAGAGCTGATTTTCATTGAGATGTCGCTTGATGGACATGAGAGTCCATAAACCCAATAATACGCTTCACACACTCACTCACTCAAAACACAAGTTCCTCTTCAAATTTAAAAGATAATAATAAATAAAAAATAATAATAACGATAAACAATAATGATAAAAAAAGATTAAAATAAATAAAAATTATGACAAATTAAACAAATAAAAAAAAGATACAATACAATATAAAGATAATAAAAAATGTAAACAATTACAAAGATAAGATACATTTAAAAAAATGATAAAAAATTATCTCTTGAAAAACGTTCAGTGTCAAATAACAAATATTAAAATTATATTAAAAAATTTTTTTTTAATAATGATAAAGATTAAAATGTGATAAAAAATAAAGATTAAAATCACAACGATAAATTAAAAATAATGTTAAACAATGATCTCTCTTAAAACACAAGTTCCTTGTCAGAATAAAAGATAACGATAAATAAAAAATAATGATCAATAATAATAAAAAAGAAAAAATTATGAGAATGATTATAATAAATAAAAATAATGCTAAAGATAATAAATAAAAAATGCTAAATAAATTATGCTAAAAAATTATTTAAAAAAATAATTACAATAATCAAAAATTATAAACAGTATCATCTCAAAACATAAGTTTATGATCAATTATAAAAAGTAACGATAAATAAAATAATGATTAAAAAAATAATGATAAACGATAAAAAAATCATAAATAAAAAATACCTATAAAAACAAGAAATAAAAAATAAAAATAAATAATAATAATGATAAAATAATTACATTAATAAATACAAAATATAAATATTATAGATCTCTTTCAAAACAAGTTCCTCATCAAATATAAAAATTTTACAAAAAAATAGTAAATAATGATAAACGACGATAAAAAAAAATAATGATAAAGATAATAAATTATTCTATTATTTATAATAATCTTATATAAATTATTATAAAAAATAAAATGATAAATAGTAGTTGACAATAATTACAAAAAAAAATTTCAGTAACATTTTGCTATGGTTTTAGTTTTGGTTAAATATTACAACCTTTTTATGAACTGATTTGGAATTGAACGGGCATTCTCAGTTCAGTTCAGACTGGAGCTCAGTCCAGGAATCAGCCGAGGTAACAGGTGCATGTGTGCGGCTCTGGCTAAGGAAACTGGTTTTGCAGCGGTACAGAAGCTGGTGTGTGTGCAGGTGTGTGAGGCGTAATTAAGAGTGGCTGTCAGACATGACGAGGGTGAAAAGAAAGCTGTTTGTGCAGGTCAGATGAAAGTGTCGAGGAGGAGAGGCCTCGGTGAAGGGCCTGTCAGAGCCTCTCAGACCGTCCGGCGCGGGCAGCAAATGAGCCTGATCCGCACGCATTGTGCGCCAACGCATCGCCTGTCTGCGCCGAGAGGAACGGGAGAGAAATCGAGGAGACAGACAGACGGGGAAGGGGAAGGGGAGGAAATTAGATCCATGCTTTGTAGCCTTCATTGCGTCTCCGACAGGCATGTGCTGGCTCAGAGGCGCTGGTTAATCCTCACCTCAACCGCTCGCTGGAAAACCACGTCTCACTGCAGTTTCAAACACACACACACACACACCCCTCCTCGGACCTCCCATAGCTCATTTAACATCAAACTTCCAGCACAACATTCCCACGAGCCAAAAACACAAAAGCCCTTTTTTGATCAGTTAGGTTTTTTTTCTTTGTGCCACAGATACATCTGCTTTTAACCCTTACAGCTCATCGTGAGGGTTTATAGATATAACAAAAATAATATTCTACAAAAATATGCAGCAGCACAACTGTTTTTAACATTGATAATAATCAGAAATGATTCTTGAGCAGCAAATCAGCATATTAGAATGATTTCTGAAGAATCATGTGACACTGAAGACTGGAGTAAAGATGATGCTGAAAATTCAGATTTGCATCACAGGAATAAATTACATTTTAAAATATAATTTAAATAGAAAGAGCTCTTTTAAAATGTAATATTTCACAATTTTAACTGTATTTTTTTGACCAAAAAAATGCAGCCTTGCTAAGCATAAGAGACCTTTTTCAGAAACACTATTTCATTTATTTAAAATGTATATATTATAATCTTATTTAAAATTACTTTTTAAAATGAATAAATATTAAGTAATTGGTAATTGTTTATTAGAATTAATAACTTCAATAAACAATTTGTCTTCCAAGTACAATTATCATTATTATTATTAAATAATTGCTGAAATAAATAAATAATTATATTATCATTATTATTTTACCATAACTTATTGTAAATTGTATATTTTATTTGAATTTATTTCCATTAAAAATACTTATCATCATTTGTGCTGTTGCTGACTCAAACTGCGGTTAAATTGCTGTAACGCACTCGTCCAAAACATACTGCTTTAATGTGCCCTTTACCATGCAGGACTATGGGTTAATTTTTTTTCGGATTCTGATAACATAGTATGATTTGTATATTCTTTAGTTTTCTTATTTAAAAGAATAAAATTAACTAAATAAATAACGATAAACTATGATCTCTCTTCAAAACACAAGTCAAAGTCAAAGTGACCCGTGTTGTTGCAGCCCAATGTCTGTGAGGCAGAGGAGAAAATGAGAGGAAAGGGGAGAAGAAAATGACACAATGAGATGAAAAAATAGTTATGGTGGTATGGTGAGGTCCTCCAGAAGGGATCAGACTCTGACCCATTAGCCCAGTGTCCCTGATGGCAGAGAGCTCTGTGCCCACGAGGAAGAGGAGGAGGAGGAGGAGGTGGGAACAGGGAGGTGACAAAATCTATTTGGGTCAGCTACATCGATCTCAACTCCCGCTGCTCTAGAGGTCGGCGTTTCAGCGCGCAGAGAAGAACGCTGCTGCTTTTTGGCATCTGAGACGGTAAACTCACACACCGCCACATAACATGACACGAGAAATCAAAACAAGCTCCAATCTGATTGGCTGGCTGGGAAACTTACCGGGAAAGTAATAAAAATCAGCACCATGGTACTTCCAAAGTACTAAACATGGTAGTACCATAGTACTATTTGTTTAGAAGTGCAGAGCTCTGATGATATTTTTTATATGGCCACAATAAACAGGAAGTTGAATTGTAATCTGACAGGAAGAGGAATTAACTGAACTGCAGTTCTAAGAAATTCAACACAGGAAATGCATTATGGGAAACAAAGTGTTCTTCCACCCTGGAACACCAGTTATATTATTATATTAAATGTATTAATGAAAATTATGATGAACTAAATCGAAAATAAATCTATCCTTCAAACTCTTTTCAAAATGTCACATTAATTTATTTTCTAAATATCAGTTAATTTTAATTCTACTTGCATTTAAATTTGAATTGCTTTTTTGCATTGCAATTATTGAATTTATAATTTTCTTTTTTTTCACTTCCTTTTTCATTTCAATTCTACATTCTGTTTACAACTGCAACTCTATTTATGAGCCAGCGATATTTTAGAATGATTGAGATACTATTAGTTTTCATTAATATTTTGAGTTAGTTTTTATTTTTATAAATTGTAAATAATTTATGTTCTATATTTTTTTAATTTGTTTTTTTTCTGCATTGTTTACAACGGCAACTCTATTTATGAGCCAGTGATATTTTATAATAATTGAAATACTATTATAGTTTTCATTAATATTTTGAATTAGTTTATTCTTATAATTTGCAAATATTTGATTGTTTATATATATTTTTAAATAATTTTTAAAGTTTGTTTTCAATTTAATTAGAGTTAGTTTTAGTGTTTTTGTCATCTTTTTTATTGACTATAGTTCTTAGTGATTTTTATTTCAGTTTTAGTACATCAGGTTAAAAACTAAATGAAAATGAGAAATGTTGCCTTGGTGTTT